>NW_027617428.1:0-118000 GCF_964187855.1 Myxine glutinosa
GGAAAAACCACTTTTCGCACTTGTGTTAGTGTTGAAAAACCACTTTACGCACTTGTGTTAGTGTTGAAAAACCACTTTTCGCACTTGTGTTAGTGAATGAAACCACTTTTCGCACTTGTGTTAGTGTTGAAAACCCACTTTTCTCACTTGTGTTAGTGTTGAAAATCCACTTTTCGCACTTTTGTTGGTGCAGGAAACCACTTTTGCACTTGTATTAGTGTGGAAAAAACACTTTTTGCACTTGTGATAGTGTTGAAAAACCACTTTTCGCACTTGTGTTAGTGTTGAAAAACCACTTTTCGCATTTGTGTTGGTGCAGGAAACCACTTTTGCACTTGCATTAGTGTGGAAAAAACACTTTTTGCACTTGTGATAGTGTTGAAAAACCACTTTTCGCACTTGTGTTAGTGTTGAAAAACCACTTTTTGCACTGGTGTTGGTGAAGGAAACCACTTTTCGCACTTGTGTTTGTGTTGAAAATCCACTTTTCGCACTTGTGTTAGTGTTGAAAAGGCACTTTTCCCACTTGTGTTGGTGCAGGAAACCACTTTTGCACTTGTATTAGTGTGGAAAAACCACTTTTCGCACTTGTGTTAGTGTTGAAAAACCACTTTTTGCACTTGTGATAGTGTTGAAAAACCACTTTTCGCACTTGTGTTGGTGCAGGAAACCACTTTTGCACTTGTATTAGTGTGGAAAAAACACTTTTTGCACTTGTGATAGTGTTGAAAAACCACTTTCGCACTTGTGTTAGTGTTCAAAAACCACTTTTCGCACTTGTGTTGGTGCAGGAAACCACTTTTGCACTTGTATTAGTGTGGAAAAACCACTTTTCGCACTTGTGTTAGTGTGGAAAAACCACTTTTTGCACTTGTGTTAGTGTTGAAAAACCACTTTTCGCACTTGTGTTAGTGTTGAAAAACCACTTTTCGCACTTGTGTTGGTGCAGGAAACCACTTTTGCAATTAGTGTGGAAAAACCACTTTTCGCACTTGTGTTAGTGTTGAAAAACCACTTTTCGCACTTGTGTTAGTGTTGAAAAACCACTTTTCGCACTTGTGTTGGTGCAGCAAACCACTTTTGCACTTGTATTAGTGTGGAAAAAACACTTTTTGCACTTGTGATAGTGTTGAAAAACCACTTTTCGCACTTGTGTTAGTGTTGAAGAACCACTTTTCGCACTTGTGTTAGTGTTGAAAAACCACTTTTCGCACTTGTGTTAGTGTTGAAAAACCAGTTTTCGCACTTGTGTTGGTGCAGGGAACCACTTTTGCAGTTGTATTAGTGTGGAAAAAACACTTTTTGCACTTGTGATAGTGTTGAAAAACCACTTTTCGCACTTGTGTTAGTGTTGAAAAACCACTTTTCGCACTTGTGTTGGTGCAGGAAACCACTTTTGCACTTGTATTAGTGTAGAAAAACCACTTTTCGCACTTGTGTTAGTGTTGAAAAACCACTTTTCGCACTTGTGTTAGTGTTGAAAAACCACTTTTCGCACTTGTGTTAGTGAAGGAAACCACTTTTCGCACTTGTGTTAGTGTTGAAAACCCACTTTTCGAACTTGTGTTAGTGTTGAAAATCCACTTTTTGCACTTGTGTTGGTGCAGGAAACCACTTTTGCACTTGTATTAGTGTGGAAAAAACACTTTTTGCACTTGTGATGGTGTTGAAAAACCACTTTTCGCACTTGTGTTAGTGGTGAAAAACCACTTTTCGCACTTGTGTTGGTGCAGGAAACCACTTTTGCACTTGTATTAGTGTGGAAAAAACACTTTTTGCACTTGTGATAGTGTTGATAAACCACTTTTCGCACTTGTGTTAGTGTTGAAAAACCACTTTTCGCACTTGTGTTGGTGCAGGAAACCACTTTTGCACTTTTATTAGTGTGGAAAAACCACTTTTCGCACTTGTGTTAGTGTTGCAAAACCACTTTTCGCACTTGTGTTAGTGTTGAAAAACCACTTTTCGCACTTGTGTTGGTGCAGGAAACCACTTTTGCACTTGTATTAGTGTGGAAAAAACACTTTTTGCACTTGTGATATTGTTGAAAAAACACTTTTTGCACTTGTGTTAGTGTTGAAAAACCACTTTTCGCACTTGTGTTGGTGCAGGAAACCACTTTTGCACTTGTATTAGTGTGGAAAAACCACTTTTCGCACTTGTGTTGGTGTTGAAAAACCACTTTTTGCAATTACGTTAGTGTTGAAAAACCACTTTTCGCACTGTGTTGGTGCAGGAAACCACTTTTGCACTTGTATTAGTGTGGAAAAACCACTTTTCGCACTTGTGTTAGTGTAGAAAAACCACTTTTTGCACTGGTGTTGGTGAAGGAAACCACTTTTCGCACTTGTGTTTGTGTTGAAAACCCACTTTTCGCACTTGTGTTAGTGTTGAAAAGCCACTTTTCCCACTTGTGTTGGTGCAGGAAACCACTTTTGCACTTGTATTAGTGTGGAAAAAACACTTTTTGCACTTGTGATAGTGTTGAAAAACCACTTTTCGCACTTGTGTTAGTGTTGAAGAACCACTTTTCGCACTTGTGTTAGTGTTGAAAAACCACTTTTCGCACTTGTGTTAGTGTTGAAAAACCACTTTTCACACATGTGTTAGTGTTGAAAAACCACTTTTCGCACTTGTGTTGGTGCAGGAAACCACTTTTGCACTTGTATTAGTGTGGAAAAAACACTTTTTGCACTTGTGATAGTGTTGAAAAACCACTTTTCGCACTTGTGTTAGTGTTGAAAAACCACTTTTCGCACTTGTGTTGGTGCAGGAAACCACTTTTGCACTCGTATCAGTGTGGAAAAACCACTTTTCGCACTTGTGTTAGTGTTGATAAACCACTTTTCGCACTTGTGTTAGTGTTGAAAAACCACTTTTCGCACTTGTGTTGGTGCAGGAAACCACTTTTGCACTTGTATTAGTGTGGAAAAAACACTTTTTGCACTTGTGATAGTGTTGAAAAACCACTTTTCGCACTTGTGTTTGTGTTGAAAAACCACTTTTCGCACTTGTGTTGGTGCAGTAAACCACTTTTGCACTTGTATTAGTGTGGAAAAACCACTTTTCGCACTTGTGTTAGTGTTGAAAAACCACTTTTCGCACTTGTGTTAGTGTTGAAAAACCACTTTTCACACTTGTGTTCGTGAAGGAAACCACTTTTCGCACTTGTGTTAGTGTTGAAAACCCACTTTTCGCACTTGTGTTAGTGTTGAAAATCCACTTTTCGCACTTGTGTGGGTGCAGGAAACCACTTTTGCACTTGTATTAGTGTGGAAAAACCACTTTTCGCACTTGTGATAGTGTTGAAAAACCATTTTTCACACTTGTGTTAGTGTTGAAAAACCACTTTTCGCATTTGTGTTGGTGCAGGAAACCACTTTTGCACTTGCATTAGTGTGGAAAAAACACTTTTTGCACTTGTGATAGTGTTGAAAAACCACTTTTCGCACTTGTGTTAGTGTTGAAAAACCACTTTTTGCACTTGTGTTGGTGCAGGAAACCACTTTTGCACTTGTATTAGTGTGGAAAAACAACTTTTTGCACTTGTGTTAGTGTTGAAAAACCACTTTTTGCAATTGTGTTAGTGTTGAAAAACCACTTTTCGCACTGTGTTGGTGCAGGAAACCACTTTTGCATTTGTATTAGTGTGGAAAAACCACTTTTCGCACTTGTGTTAGTGTTGAAAAACCACTTTTTGCACTGGTGTTGGTGAAGGAAACCACTTTTCGCACTTGTGTTTGTGTTGAAAATCCACTTTTCGCACTTGTGTTAGTGTTGAAAAGCCACTTTTCCCACTTGTGTTGGTGCAGGAAACCACTTTTGCACTTGTATTAGTGTGGAAAAACCACTTTTCGCACTTGTGTTAGTGTTGAAAAACCACTTTTTGCACTTGTGATAGTGTTGAAAAACCACTTTTCGCACTTGTGTTGGTGCAGGAAACCACTTTTGCACTTGTATTAGTGTGGAAAAAACACTTTTTGCACTTGTGATAGTGTTGAAAAACCACTTTCGCACTTGTGTTAGTGTTCAAAAACCACTTTTCGCACTTGTGTTGGTGCAGGAAACCACTTTTGCCCTTGTATTAGTGTGGAAAAACCACTTTTCGCACTTGTGTTAGTGTGGAAAAACCACTTTTTGCACTTGTGTTAGTGTTGAAAAACCACTTTTTGCACTTGTGTTAGTGTTGAAAAACCACTTTTCGCACTTGTGTTGGTGCAGGAAACCACTTTTGCACTTGTATTAGTGTGGAAAAACCACTTTTCGCACTTGTGTTAGTGTTGAAAAACCACTTTTCGCACTTGTGTTAGTGTTGAAAAACCACTTTTCGCACTTGTGTTGGTGCAGCAAACCACTTTTGCACTTGTATTAGTGTGGAAAAAACACTTTTTGCACTTGTGATAGTGTTGAAAAACCACTTTTCGCACTTGTGTTAGTGTTGAAGAACCACTTTTCGCACTTGTGTTAGTGTTGAAAAACCACTTTTCGCACTTGTGTTAGTGTTGAAAAACCAGTTTTCGCACTTGTGTTGGTGCAGGGAACCACTTTTGCACTTGTATTAGTGTGGAAAAAACACTTTTTGCACTTGTGATAGTGTTGAAAAACCACTTTTCGCACTTGTGTTAGTGTTGAAAAACCACTTTTCGCACTTGTGTTGGTGCAGGAAACCACTTTTGCACTTGTATTAGTGTAGAAAAACCACTTTTCGCACTTGTGTTAGTGTTGAAAAACCACTTTTCGCACTTGTGTTAGTGTTGAAAAACCACTTTTCGCACTTGTGTTAGTGAAGGAAACCACTTTTCGCACTTGTGTTAGTGTTGAAAACCCACTTTTCGAACTTGTGTTAGTGTTGAAAATCCACTTTTTGCACTTGTGTTGGTGCAGGAAACCACTTTTGCACTTGTATTAGTGTGGAAAAAACACTTTTTGCACTTGTGATGGTGTTGAAAAACCACTTTTCGCACTTGTGTTAGTGGTGAAAAACCACTTTTCGCACTTGTGTTGGTGCAGGAAACCACTTTTGCACTTGTATTAGTGTGGAAAAAACACTTTTTGCACTTGTGATAGTGTTGAAAAACCACTTTTCGCACTTGTGTTAGTGTTGAAAAACCACTTTTCGCACTTGTGTTGGTGCAGGAAACCACTTTTGCACTTTTATTAGTGTGGAAAAACCACTTTTCGTACTTGTGTTAGTGTTGCAAAACCACTTTTCGCACTTGTGTTAGTGTTGAAAAACCACTTTTCGCACTTGTGTTGGTGCAGGAAACCACTTTTGCACTTGTATTAGTGTGGAAAAAACACTTTTTGCACTTGTGATAGTGTTGAAAAACCACTTTTCGCACTTGTGTTTGTGTTGAAGAACCACTTTTCGCACTTGTGTTAGTGTTGAAAAACCACTTTTCGCACTTGTGTTAGTGTTGAAAAACCACTTTTCACACTTGTGTTAGTGTTGAAAAACCACTTTTCGCACTTGTGTTGGTGCAGGAAACCACTTTTGCACTTGTATTAGTGTGGAAAAAACACTTTTTGCACTTGTGATAGTGTTGAAAAACCACTTTTCGCACTTGTGTTAGTGTTGAAAAACCACTTTTCGCACTTGTGTTGGTGCAGGAAACCACTTTTGCACTCGTATCAGTGTGGAAAAACCACTTTTCGCACTTGTGTTAGTGTTGAAAAACCACTTTTCGCACTTGTGTTAGTGTTGAAAAACCACTTTTCGCACTTGTGTTGGTGCAGGAAACCACTTTTGCACTTGTATTAGTGTGGAAAAAACACTTTTTGCACTTGTGATAGTGTTGAAAAACCACTTTTCGCACTTGTGTTTGTGTTGAAAAACCACTTTTCGCACTTGTGTTGGTGCAGTAAACCACTTTTGCACTTGTATTAGTGTGGAAAAACCACTTTTCGCACTTGTGTTAGTGTTGAAAAACCACTTTTCGCACTTGTGTTAGTGTTGAAAAACCACTTTTCACACTTGTGTTAGTGAAGGAAACCACTTTTCGCACTTGTGTTAGTGTTGAAAACCCACTTTTCGCACTTGTGTTAGTGTTGAAAATCCACTTTTCGCACTTGTGTTGGTGCAGGAAACCACTTTTGCACTTGTATTAGTGTGGAAAAACCACTTTTCGCACTTGTGTTAGTGTTGAAAAACCACTTTACGCACTTGTGTTAGTGTTGAAAAACCACTTTTCGCACTTGTGTTAGTGAAGGAAACCACTTTTCGCACTTGTGTTAGTGTTGAAAACCCACTTTTCTCACTTGTGTTAGTGTTGAAAATCCACTTTTCGCACTTTTGTTGGTGCAGGAAACCACTTTTGCACTTGTATTAGTGTGGAAAAAACACTTTTTGCACTTGTGATAGTGTTGAAAAACCACTTTTCGCACTTGTGTTAGTGTTGAAAAACCACTTTTCGCATTTGTGTTGGTGCAGGAAACCACTTTTGCACTTGCATTAGTGTGGCAAAAACACTTTTTGCACTTGTGATAGTGTTGAAAAACCACTTTTCGCACTTGTGTTAGTGTTGAAAAACCACTTTTTGCACTTGTGTTGGTGCAGGAAACCACTTTTGCACTTGTATTAGTGTGGAAAAACAACTTTTTGCACTTGTGTTAGTGTTGAAAAACCACTTTTTGCAATTGTGTTAGTGTTGAAAAACCACTTTTCGCACTGTGTTGGTGCAGGAAACCACTTTTGCATTTGTATTAGTGTGGAAAAACCACTTTTCGCACTTGTGTTAGTGTTGAAAAACCACTTTTTGCACTGGTGTTGGTGAAGGAAACCACTTTTCGCACTTGTGTTTGTGTTGAAAATCCACTTTTCGCACTTGTGTTAGTGTTGAAAAGCCACTTTTCCCACTTGTGTTGGTGCAGGAAACCACTTTTTCACTTGTATTAGTGTGGAAAACCCACTTTTCGCACTTGTGTTAGTGTTGAAAAACCACTTTTTGCACTTGTGATAGTGTTGAAAAACCACTTTTCGCACTTGTGTTGGTGCAGGAAACCACTTTTGCACTTGTATTAGTGTGGAAAAAACACTTTTTGCACTTGTGATAGTGTTGAAAAACCACTTTCGCACTTGTGTTAGTGTTCAAAAACCACTTTTCGCACTTGTGTTGGTGCAGGAAACCACTTTTGCACTTGTATTAGTGTGGAAAAACCACTTTTCGCACTTGTGTTAGTGTGGAAAAACCACTTTATGCACTTGTGTTAGTGTTGAAAAACCACTTTTCGCACTTGTGTTAGTGTTGAAAAACCACTTTTCGCACTTGTGTTGGTGCAGGAAACCACTTTTGCTCTTGTATTAGTGTGGAAAAACCACTTTTCGCACTTGTGTTAGTGTTGAAAAACCACTTTTCGCACTTGTGTTAGTGTTGAAAAACCACTTTTCGCACTTGTGTTGGTGCAGCAAACCACTTTTGCACTTGTATTAGTGTGGAAAAAACACTTTTTGCACTTGTGATAGTGTTGAAAAACCACTTTTCGCACTTGTGTTAGTGTTGAAGAACCACTTTTCGCACTTGTGTTAGTGTTGAAAAACCACTTTTCGCACTTGTGTTAGTGTTGAAAAACCAGTTTTCGCACTTGTGTTGGTGCAGGGAACCACTTTTGCACTTGTATTAGTGTGGAAAAAACACTTTTTGCACTTGTGATAGTGTTGAAAAACCACTTTTCGCACTTGTGTTAGTGTTGAAAAACCACTTTTCGCACTTGTGTTGGTGCAGGAAACCACTTTTGCACTTGTATTAGTGTAGAAAAACCACTTTTCGCACTTGTGTTAGTGTTGAAAAACCACTTTTCGCACTTGTGTTAGTGTTGAAAAACCACTTTTCACACTTGTGTTAGTGAAGGAAACCACTTTTCGCACTTGTGTTAGTGTTGAAAACCCACTTTTCGAACTTGTGTTAGTGTTGAAAATCCACTTTTTGCACTTGTGTTGGTGCAGGAAACCACTTTTGCACTTGTATTAGTGTGGAAAAAACACTTTTTGCACTTGTGATGGTGTTGAAAAACCACTTTTCGCACTTGTGTTAGTGGTGAAAAACCACTTTTCGCACTTGTGTTGGTGCAGGAAACCACTTTTGCACTTGTATTAGTGTGGAAAAAACACTTTTTGCACTTGTGATAGTGTTGAAAAACCACTTTTCGCACTTGTGTTAGTGTTGAAAAACCACTTTTCGCACTTGTGTTGGTGCAGGAAACCACTTTTGCACTTTTATTAGTGTGGAAAAGCCACTTTTCGCACTTGTGTTAGTGTTGCAAAACCACTTTTCGCACTTGTGTTAGTGTTGAAAAACCACTTTTCGCACTTGTGTTGGTGCAGGAAACCACTTTTGCACTTGTATTAGTGTGGAAAAAACACTTTTTGCACTTGTGATATTGTTGAAAAAACACTTTTTGCACTTGTGTTAGTGTTGAAAAACCACTTTTCGCACTTGTGTTGGTGCAGGAAACCACTTTTGCACTTGTATTAGTGTGGAAAAACCACTTTTCGCACTTGTGTTGGTGTTGAAAAACCACTTTTTGCAATTACGTTAGTGTTGAAAAACCACTTTTTGCACTGTGTTGGTGCAGGAAACCACTTTTGCACTTGTATTAGTGTGGAAAAACCACTTTTCGCACTTGTGTTAGTGTTGAAAAACTACTTTTTGCACTGGTGTTGGTGAAGGAAACCACTTTTCGCACTTGTGTTTGTGTTGAAAACCCACTTTTCGCACTTGTGTTAGTGTTGAAAAGCCACTTTTCCCACTTGTGTTGGTGCAGCAAACCACTTTTGCACTTGTATTAGTGTGGAAAAAACACTTTTTGCACTTGTGATAGTGTTGAAAAACCACTTTTCGCACTTGTGTTAGTGTTGAAGAACCACTTTTCGCACTTGTGTTAGTGTTGAAAAACCACTTTTCGCACTTGTGTTAGTGTTGAAAAACCACTTTTCGCACTTGTGTTGGTGCAGGAAACCACTTTTGCACTTGTATTAGTGTGGAAAAAACACTTTTTGCACTTGTGATAGTGTTGAAAAACCACTTTTCGCACTTGTGTTAGTGTTGAAAAACCACTTTTCGCACTTGTGTTGGTGCAGGAAACCACTTTTGCACTTGTATCAGTGTGGAAAAACCACTTTTCGCACTTGTGTTAGTGTTGAAAAACCACTTTTCGCACTTGTGTTAGTGTTGAAAAACCACTTTTCGCACTTGTGTTGGTGCAGGAAACCACTTTTGCACTTGTATTAGTGTGGAAAAAACACTTTTTGCACTTGTGATAGTGTTGAAAAACCACTTTTCGCACTTGTGTTTGTGTTGAAAAACCACTTTTCGCACTTGTGTTGGTGCAGTAAACCACTTTTGCACTTGTATTAGTGTGGAAAAACCACTTTTCGCACTTGTGTTAGTGTTGAAAAACCACTTTTCGCACTTGTGTTAGTGTTGAAAAACCACTTTTCACACTTGTGTTAGTGAAGGAAACCACTTTTCGCACTTGTGTTAGTGTTGAAAACCCACTTTTCGCACTTGTGTTAGTGTTGAAAATCCACTTTTCGCACTTGTGTTGGTGCAGGAAACCACTTTTGCACTTGTATTAGTGTGGAAAAACCACTTTTCGCACTTGTGTTAGTGTTGAAAAACCAGCTTACGCACTTGTGTTAGTGTTGAAAAACCACTTTTCGCACTTGTGTTAGTGAAGGAAACCACTTTTCGCACTTGTGTTAGTGTTGAAAACCCACTTTTCTCACTTGTGTTAGTGTTGAAAATCCACTTTTCGCACTTTTGTTGGTGCAGGAAACCACTTTTGCACTTGTATTAGTGTGGGAAAAACACTTTTTGCACTTGTGATAGTGTTGAAAAACCACTTTTCGCACTTGTGTTAGTGTTGAAAAACCACTTTTCGCATTTGTGTTGGTGCAGGAAACCACTTTTGCACTTGCATTAGTGTGGAAAAAACACTTTTTGCACTTGTGATAGTGTTGAAAAACCACTTTTCGCACTTGTGTTAGTGTTGAAAAACCACTTTTTGCACTTGTGTTGGTGCAGGAAACCACTTTTGCACTTGTATTAGTGTGGAAAAACAACTTTTTGCACTTGTGTTAGTGTTGAAAAACCACTTTTTGCAATTGTGTTAGTGTTGAAAAACCACTTTTCGCACTGTGTTGGTGCAGGAAACCACTTTTGCACTTGTATTAGTGTGGAAAAAACACTTTTTGCACTTGTGATAGTGTTGAAAAACCACTTTTCGCACTTGTGTTAGTGTTGAAAAACCACTTTTCGCACTTGTGTTAGTGTTGAAAAACCACTTTTCACACTTGTGTTAGTGAAGGAAACCACTTTTCGCACTTGTGTTAGTGTTGAAAACCCACTTTTCGCACTTGTGTTAGTGTTGAAAATCCACTTTTCGCACTTGTGTTGGTTCAGGAAACCACTTTTGCACTTGTATTAGTGTGGAAAAACCACTTTTCGCACTTGTGTTAGTGTTGAAAAACCAGCTTACGCACTTGTGTTAGTGTTGAAAAACCACTTTTCGCACTTGTGTTAGTGAAGGAAACCACTTTTCGCACTTGTGTTAGTGTTGAAAACCCACTTTTCTCACTTGTGTTAGTGTTGAAAATCCACTTTTCGCACTTTTGTTGGTGCAGGAAACCACTTTTGCACTTGTATTAGTGTGGGAAAAACACTTTTTGCACTTGTGATAGTGTTGAAAAACCACTTTTCGCACTTGTGTTAGTGTTGAAAAACCACTTTTCGCATTTGTGTTGGTGCAGGAAACCACTTTTGCACTTGCATTAGTGTGGAAAAAACACTTTTTGCACTTGTGATAGTGTTGAAAAACCACTTTTCGCACTTGTGTTAGTGTTGAAAAACCACTTTTTGCACTTGTGTTGGTGCAGGAAACCACTTTTGCACTTGTATTAGTGTGGAAAAACAACTTTTTGCACTTGTGTTAGTGTTGAAAAACCACTTTTTGCAATTGTGTTAGTGTTGAAAAACCACTTTTCGCACTGTGTTGGTGCAGGAAACCACTTTTGCATTTGTATTAGTGTGGAAAAACCACTTTTCGCACTTGTGTTAGTGTTGAAAAACCACTTTTTGCACTGGTGTTGGTGAAGGAAACCACTTTTCGCACTTGTGTTTGTGTTGAAAATCCACTTTTCGCACTTGTGTTAGTGTTGAAAAGCCACTTTTCCCACTTGTGTTGGTGCAGGAAACCACTTTTGCACTTGTATTAGTGTGGAAAAACCACTTTTCGCACTTGTGTTAGTGTTGAAAAACCACTTTTTGCACTTGTGATAGTGTTGAAAAACCACTTTTCGCACTTGTGTTGGTGCAGGAAACCACTTTTGCACTTGTATTAGTGTGGAAAAAACACTTTTTGCACTTGTGATAGTGTTGAAAAACCACTTTCGCACTTGTGTTAGTGTTCAAAAACCACTTTTCGCACTTGTGTTGGTGCAGGAAACCACTTTTGCACTTGTATTAGTGTGGAAAACCACTTTTCGCACTTGTGTTAGTGTGGAAAAACCACTTTTTGCACTTGTGTTAGTGTTGAAAAACCACTTTTCGCACTTGTGTTAGTGTTGAAAAACCACTTTTCGCACTTGTGTTGGTGCAGGAAACCACTTTTGCACTTGTATTAGTGTGGAAAAACCACTTTTCGCACTTGTGTTAGTGTTGAAAAACCACTTTTCGCACTTGTGTTAGTGTTGAAAAACCACTTTTCGCACTTGTGTTGGTGCAGCAAACCACTTTTGCACTTGTATTAGTGTGGAAAAAACACTTTTTGCACTTGTGATAGTGTTGAAAAACCACTTTTTGCACTTGTGTTAGTGTTGAAAAACCACTTTTCGCACTTGTGTTAGTGTTGAAAAACCACTTTTCGCACTTGTGTTGGTGCAGGAAACCACTTTTGCACTTGTATTAGTGTGGAAAAAACACTTTTTGCACTTGTGATAGTGTTGAAAAACCACTTTTCGCACTTGTGTTAGTGTTGAAAAACCACTTTTCGCACTTGTGTTAGTGTTGAAAAACCACTTTTTGCACTTGTGTTGGTGCACGAAACCACTTTTGCACTTGTATTAGTGTGGAAAACCACTTTTCGCACTTGTGTTAGTGTTGAAAAACCACTTTTCACACTTGTGTTAGTGTTGAAAAACCACTTTTCGCACTTGTGTTAGTGTTGAAAAACTACTTTTCGCCCTTGTGTTAGTGTTGAAAAAGCACTTTTCACACTTGTGTTAGTGTTGAAAAACCACTTTTCGCACTTGTGTTAGTGTTGAAAAACCACTTTTCGCACTTGTGTTGGTGCAGGAAACCACTTTTGCACTTGTATTAGTGTGGAAAAAACACTTTTTGCACTTGTGATAGTGTTGAAAAACCACTTTTCGCACTTGTGTTAGTGTTGAAAAACCACTTTTCACACTTGTGTTAGTGAAGGAAACCACTTTTCGCACTTGTGTTAGTGTTGAAAATCCACTTTTCGCACTTGTGTTGGTGCAGGAAACCACTTTTGCACTTGTATTAGTGTGGAAAAACAACTTTTCGCACTTGTGTTTGTGTTGAAAAACCACTTTTCGCACTTGTGTTAGTGTTGAAAAACCACTTTTCGCACTTGTGTTAGTGAAGGAAACCACTTTTCGCACTTGTGTTAGTGTTGAAAACCCACTCTTCACACTTGTGTTAGTGTGGAAAATCCACTTTTCGCACTTGTGTTGGTGCAGGAAACCACTTTTGCACTTGTATTAGTGTGGAAAAAACACTTTTTGCACTTGTGATAGTGTTGAAAAACCACTTTTCGCACTACTGTTAGTGTTGAAAAACCACTTTTCGCACTTGAGTTGGTGCAGGAAACCACTTTTGCACTTGTATTAGTGTGGAAAAAACACTTTTTGCACTTGTGATAGTGTTGAAAAACCACTTTTCGCACTTGTGTTAGTGTTGAAAAACCACTTTTCGCACTTGTGTTGGTGCAGGAAACCACTTTTGCACTTGTATTAGTGTGGAAAAACCACTTTTCGCACTTGTGTTAGTGTTGAAAAACCACTTTTCGCACTTGTGTTAGTGTTGAAAAACCACTTTTCGCACTTGTGTTAGTGAAGGAAAGCACTTTTCGCACTTGTGATAGTGTTGAAAACCCACTTTTCGCACTTGTGTTAGTGTTGAAAATCCACTTTTTGCACTTGTGTTGGTGCAGGAAACCACTTTTGCACTTGTATTAGTGTGGAAAAACCACTTTTCGCACTTGTGTTAGTGTTGAAAAACCACTTTTCGCACTTGTGTTAGTGTTGAAAAACCACTTTTCGCACTTGTGTTGGTGCAGCAAACCACTTTTGCACTTGTATTAGTGTGGAAAAAACACTTTTTGCACTTGTGATAGTGTTGAAAAACCACTTTTTGCACTTGTGTTAGTGTTGAAAAACCACTTTTCGCACTTGTGTTAGTGTTGAAAAACCACTTTTCGCACTTGTGTTGGTGCAGGAAACCACTTTTGCACTTGTATTAGTGTGGAAAAAACACTTTTTGCACTTGTGATAGTGTTGAAAAACCACTTTTCGCACTTGTGTTAGTGTTGAAAAACCACTTTTCGCACTTGTGTTAGTGTTGAAAAACCACTTTTTGCACTTGTGTTGGTGCACGAAACCACTTTTGCACTTGTATTAGTGTGGAAAACCACTTTTCGCATTTGTGTTAGTGTTGAAAAACCACTTTTCGCACTTGTGTTAGTGTTGAAAAACCACTTTTCGCACTTGTGTTAGTGTTGAAAAACTACTTTTCGCCCTTGTGTTAGTGTTGAAAAAGCAGTTTTCACACTTGTGTTAGTGTTGAAAAACCACTTTTCGCACTTGTGTTAGTGTTGAAAAACCACTTTTCGCACTTGTGTTGGTGCAGGAAACCACTTTTGCACTTGTATTAGTGTGGAAAAAACACTTTTTGCACTTGTGATAGTGTTGAAAAACCACTTTTCGCACTTGTATTAGTGTTGAAAAACCACTTTTCGCACTTGTGTTGGTGCAGGAAACCACTTTTGCACTTGTATTAGTGTGGAAAAACCACTTTTCGCACTTGTGTTAGTGTTGAAAAACCACTTTTCGCACTTGTGTTAGTGTTGAAAAACCACTTTTCACACTTGTGTTAGTGAAGGAAACCACTTTTCGCACTTGTGTTAGTGTTGAAAATCCACTTTTCGCACTTGTGTTGGTGCAGGAAACCACTTTTGCACTTGTATTAGTGTGGAAAAACAACTTTTCGCACTTGTGTTTGTGTTGAAAAACCACTTTTCGCACTTGTGTTAGTGTTGAAAAACCACTTTTCGCACTTGTGTTAGTGAAGGAAACCACTTTTCGCACTTGTGTTAGTGTTGAAAACCCACTCTTCACACTTGTGTTAGTGTTGAAAATCCACTTTTCGCACTTGTGTTGGTGCAGGAAACCACTTTTGCACTTGTATTAGTGTGGAAAAACACTTTTTGCACTTGTGATAGTGTTGAAAAACCACTTTTCGCACTACTGTTAGTGTTGAAAAACCACTTTTCGCACTTGAGTTGGTGCAGGAAACCACTTTTGCACTTGTATTAGTGTGGAAAAAACACTTTTTGCACTTGTGATAGTGTTGAAAAACCACTTTTCGCACTTGTGTTAGTGTTGAAAAACCACTTTTCGCACTTGTGTTGGTGCAGGAAACCACTTTTGCACTTGTATTAGTGTGGAAAAACCACTTTTCGCACTTGTGTTAGTGTTGAAAAACCACTTTTCGCACTTGTGTTAGTGTTGAAAAACCACTTTTCGCACTTGTGTTAGTGAAGGAAAGCACTTTTCGCACTTGTGATAGTGTTGAAAACCCACTTTTCGCACTTGTGTTAGTGTTGAAAATCCACTTTTTGCACTTGTGTTGGTGCAGGAAACCACTTTTGCACTTGTATTAGTGTGGAAAAAACACTTTTTGCACTTGTGATGGTGTTGAAAAACCACTTTTCGCACTTGTGTTAGTGGTGAAAAACCACTTTTCGCACTTGTGTTGTTGCAGGAAACCACTTTTGCACTTGTATTAGTGTGGAAAAAACACTTTTTGCACTTGTGATAGTGTTGAAAAACCACTTTTCGTACTGGTGTTAGTGTTGAAAAACCACTTTTCGCACTTGTGTTGGTGCAGAAAACCACTTTTGCACTTTTATTAGTGTGGAAAAACCACTTTTCGCACTTGTGTTAGTGTTGCAAAACCACTTTTTGCACTTGTGTTAGTGTTGAAAAACCACTTTTCGCACTTGTGTTGGTGCAGGAAACCACTTTTGCACTTGTATTAGTGTGGAAAAAACACTTTTTGCACTTGTGATATTGTTGAAAAAACACTTTTTGCACTTGTGTTAGTGTTGAAAAACCACTTTTCGCACTTGTGTTGGTGCAGGAAACCACTTTTGCACTTGTATTAGTGTGGCAAAACCACTTTTCGCACTTGTGTTGGTGTTGAAAAACCACTTTTCGCACTTGTGTTAGTGTTGAAAAACCACTTTTCGCACTTGTGTTGGTGCAGGAAACCACTTTTGCACTTGTATTAGTGTAGAAAAACCACTTTTCGCACTTGTGTTATTGTTGAAAAACCACTTTTCGCACTTGTGTTAGTGTTGAAAAACCACTTTTCGCACTTGTGTTAGTGAAGGAAACCACTTTTCGCACTTGTGTTAGTGTTGAAAACCCACTTTTCGAACTTGTGTTAGTGTTGAAAATCCACTTTTTGCACTTGTGTTGGTGCAGGAAACCACTTTTGCACTTGTATTAGTGTGGAAAAAACACTTTTTGCACTTGTGATGGTGTTGAAAAACCACTTTTCGCACTTGTGTTAGTGGTGAAAAACCACTTTTCGCACTTGTGTTGGTGCAGGAAACCACTTTTGCACTTGTATTAGTGTGGAAAAAACACTTTTTGCACTTGTGATAGTGTTGATAAACCACTTTTCGCACTTGTGTTAGTGTTGAAAAACCACTTTTCGCACTTGTGTTGGTGCAGGAAACCACTTTTGCACTTTTATTAGTGTGGAAAAACCACTTTTCGCACTTGTGTTAGTGTTGCAAAACCACTTTTCGCACTTGTGTTAGTGTTGAAAAACCACTTTTCGCACTTGTGTTGGTGCAGGAAACCACTTTTGCACTTGTATTAGTGTGGAAAAAACACTTTTTGCACTTGTGATATTGTTGAAAAAACACTTTTTGCACTTGTGTTAGTGTTGAAAAACCACTTTTCGCACTTGTGTTGGTGCAGGAAACCACTTTTGCACTTGTATTAGTGAGGAAAAACCACTTTTCGCACTTGTGTTGGTGTTGAAAAACCACTTTTTGCAATTACGTTAGTGTTGAAAAACCACTTTTCGCACTGTGTTGGTGCAGGAAACCACTTTTGCACTTGTATTAGTGTGGAAAAACCACTTTTCGCACTTGTGTTAGTGTAGAAAAACCACTTTTTGCACTGGTGTTGGTGAAGGAAACCACTTTTCGCACTTGCGTTTGTGTTGAAAACCCACTTTTCGCACTTGTGTTAGTGTTGAAAAGCCACTTTTCCCACTTGTGTTGGTGCAGGAAACCACTTTTGCACTTGTATTAGTGTGGAAAAAACACTTTTTGCACTTGTGATAGTGTTGAAAAACCACTTTTTGCACTTGTGTTAGTGTTGAAGAACCACTTTTCGCACTTGTGTTAGTGTTGAAAAACCACTTTTCGCACTTGTGTTAGTGTTGAAAAACCACTTTTCACACATGTGTTAGTGTTGAAAAACCACTTTTCGCACTTGTGTTGGTGCAGGAAACCACTTTTGCACTTGTATTAGTGTGGAAAAAACACTTTTTGCACTTGTGATAGTGTTGAAAAACCACTTTTCGCACTTGTGTTAGTGTTGAAAAACCACTTTTCGCACTTGTGTTGGTGCAGGAAACCACTTTTGCACTCGTATCAGTGTGGAAAAACCACTTTTCGCACTTGTGTTAGTGTTGAAAAACCACTTTTCGCACTTGTGTTAGTGTTGAAAAACCACTTTTCGCACTTGTGTTGGTGCAGGAAACCACTTTTGCACTTGTATTAGTGTGGAAAAAACACTTTTTGCACTTGTGATAGTGTTGAAAAACCACTTTTCGCACTTGTGTTTGTGTTGAAAAACCACTTTTCGCACTTGTGTTGGTGCAGTAAACCACTTTTGCACTTGTATTAGTGTGGAAAAACCACTTTTCGCACTTGTGTTAGTGTTGAAAAACCACTTTTCGCACTTGTGTTAGTGTTGAAAAACCACTTTTCACACTTGTGTTCGTGAAGGAAACCACTTTTCGCACTTGTGTTAGTGTTGAAAACCCACTTTTCGCACTTGTGTTAGTGTTGAAAATCCACTTTTCGCACTTGTGTGGGTGCAGGAAACCACTTTTGCACTTGTATTAGTGTGGAAAAACCACTTTTCGCACTTGTGTTATTGTTGAAAAACCACTTTACGCACTTGTGTTAGTATTGAAAAACCACTTTTTGCACTTATGTTAGTGAAGGAAACCACTTTTCGCACTTGTGTTAGTGTTGAAAACCCACTTTTCTCACTTGTGTTAGTGTTGAAAATCCACTTTTCGCACTTTTGTTGGTGCAGGAAACCACTTTTGCACTTGTATTAGTGTGGAAAAAACACTTTTTGCACTTGTGATAGTGTTGAAAAACCATTTTTCGCACTTGTGTTAGTGTTGAAAAACCACTTTTCGCATTTGTGTTGGTGCAGGAAACCACTTTTGCACTTGCATTAGTGTGGAAAAAACACTTTTTGCACTTGTGATAGTGTTGAAAAACCACTTTTCGCACTTGTGTTAGTGTTGAAAAACCACTTTTTGCACTTGTGTTGGTGCAGGAAACCACTTTTGCACTTGTATTAGTGTGGAAAAACAACTTTTTGCACTTGTGTTAGTGTTGAAAAACCACTTTTTGCAATTGTGTTAGTGTTGAAAAACCACTTTTCGCACTGTGTTGGTGCAGGAAACCACTTTTGCATTTGTATTAGTGTGGAAAAACCACTTTTCGCACTTGTGTTAGTGTTGAAAAACCACTTTTTGCACTGGTGTTGGTGAAGGAAACCACTTTTCGCACTTGTGTTTGTGTTGAAAATCCACTTTTCGCACTTGTGTTAGTGTTGAAAAGCCACTTTTCCCACTTGTGTTGGTGCAGGAAACCACTTTTGCACTTGTATTAGTGTGGAAAAACCACTTTTCGCACTTGTGTTAGTGTTGAAAAACCACTTTTTGCACTTGTGATAGTGTTGAAAAACCACTTTTCGCACTTGTGTTGGTGCAGGAAACCACTTTTGCACTTGTATTAGTGTGGAAAAAACACTTTTTGCACTTGTGATAGTGTTGAAAAACCACTTTCGCACTTGTGTTAGTGTTCAAAAACCACTTTTCGCACTTGTGTTGGTGCAGGAAACCACTTTTGCCCTTGTATTAGTGTGGAAAAACCACTTTTCGCACTTGTGTTAGTGTGGAAAAACCACTTTTTGCACTTGTGTTAGTGTTGAAAAACCACTTTTTGCACTTGTGTTAGTGTTGAAAAACCACTTTTCGCACTTGTGTTGGTGCAGGAAACCACTTTTGCACTTGTATTAGTGTGGAAAAACCACTTTTCGCACTTGTGTTAGTGTTGAAAAACCACTTTTCGCACTTGTGTTAGTGTTGAAAAACCACTTTTCGCACTTGTGTTGGTGCAGCAAACCACTTTTGCACTTGTATTAGTGTGGAAAAAACACTTTTTGCACTTGTGATAGTGTTGAAAAACCACTTTTCGCACTTGTGTTAGTGTTGAAGAACCACTTTTCGCACTTGTGTTAGTGTTGAAAAACCACTTTTCGCACTTGTGTTAGTGTTGAAAAACCAGTTTTCGCACTTGTGTTGGTGCAGGGAACCACTTTTGCACTTGTATTAGTGTGGAAAAAACACTTTTTGCACTTGTGATAGTGTTGAAAAACCACTTTTCGCACTTGTGTTAGTGTTGAAAAACCACTTTTCGCACTTGTGTTGGTGCAGGAAACCACTTTTGCACTTGTATTAGTGTAGAAAAACCACTTTTCGCACTTGTGTTAGTGTTGAAAAACCACTTTTCGCACTTGTGTTAGTGTTGAAAAACCACTTTTCGCACTTGTGTTAGTGAAGGAAACCACTTTTCGCACTTGTGTTAGTGTTGAAAACCCACTTTTCTCACTTGTGTTAGTGTTGAAAATCCACTTTTCGCACTTTTGTTGGTGCAGGAAACCACTTTTGCACTTGTATTAGTGTGGAAAAAACACTTTTTGCACTTGTGATAGTGTTGAAAAACCATTTTTCGCACTTGTGTTAGTGTTGAAAAACCACTTTTCGCATTTGTGTTGGTGCAGGAAACCACTTTTGCACTTGCATTAGTGTGGAAAAAACACTTTTTGCACTTGTGATAGTGTTGAAAAACCACTTTTCGCACTTGTGTTAGTGTTGAAAAACCACTTTTTGCACTTGTGTTGGTGCAGGAAACCACTTTTGCACTTGTATTAGTGTGGAAAAACAACTTTTTGCACTTGTGTTAGTGTTGAAAAACCACTTTTTGCAATTGTGTTAGTGTTGAAAAACCACTTTTCGCACTGTGTTGGTGCAGGAAACCACTTTTGCATTTGTATTAGTGTGGAAAAACCACTTTTCGCACTTGTGTTAGTGTTGAAAAACCACTTTTTGCACTGGTGTTGGTGAAGGAAACCACTTTTCGCACTTGTGTTTGTGTTGAAAATCCACTTTTCGCACTTGTGTTAGTGTTGAAAAGCCACTTTTCCCACTTGTGTTGGTGCAGGAAACCACTTTTGCACTTGTATTAGTGTGGAAAAACCACTTTTCGCACTTGTGTTAGTGTTGAAAAACCACTTTTTGCACTTGTGATAGTGTTGAAAAACCACTTTTCGCACTTGTGTTGGTGCAGGAAACCACTTTTGCACTTGTATTAGTGTGGAAAAAACACTTTTTGCACTTGTGATAGTGTTGAAAAACCACTTTCGCACTTGTGTTAGTGTTCAAAAACCACTTTTCGCACTTGTGTTGGTGCAGGAAACCACTTTTGCCCTTGTATTAGTGTGGAAAAACCACTTTTCGCACTTGTGTTAGTGTGGAAAAACCACTTTTTGCACTTGTGTTAGTGTTGAAAAACCACTTTTTGCACTTGTGTTAGTGTTGAAAAACCACTTTTCGCACTTGTGTTGGTGCAGGAAACCACTTTTGCACTTGTATTAGTGTGGAAAAACCACTTTTCGCACTTGTGTTAGTGTTGAAAAACCACTTTTCGCACTTGTGTTAGTGTTGAAAAACCACTTTTCGCACTTGTGTTGGTGCAGCAAACCACTTTTGCACTTGTATTAGTGTGGAAAAAACACTTTTTGCACTTGTGATAGTGTTGAAAAACCACTTTTCGCACTTGTGTTAGTGTTGAAGAACCACTTTTCGCACTTGTGTTAGTGTTGAAAAACCACTTTTCGCACTTGTGTTAGTGTTGAAAAACCAGTTTTCGCACTTGTGTTGGTGCAGGGAACCACTTTTGCACTTGTATTAGTGTGGAAAAAACACTTTTTGCACTTGTGATAGTGTTGAAAAACCACTTTTCGCACTTGTGTTAGTGTTGAAAAACCACTTTTCGCACTTGTGTTGGTGCAGGAAACCACTTTTGCACTTGTATTAGTGTAGAAAAACCACTTTTCGCACTTGTGTTAGTGTTGAAAAACCACTTTTCGCACTTGTGTTAGTGTTGAAAAACCACTTTTCGCACTTGTGTTAGTGAAGGAAACCACTTTTCGCACTTGTGTTAGTGTTGAAAACCCACTTTTCGAACTTGTGTTCGTGTTGAAAATCCACTTTTTGCACTTGTGTTGGTGCAGGAAACCACTTTTGCACTTGTATTAGTGTGGAAAAAACACTTTTTGCACTTGTGATGGTGTTGAAAAACCACTTTTCGCACTTGTGTTAGTGGTGAAAAACCACTTTTCGCACTTGTGTTGGTGCAGGAAACCACTTTTGCACTTGTATTAGTGTGGAAAAAACACTTTTTGCACTTGTGATAGTGTTGAAAAACCACTTTTCGCACTTGTGTTAGTGTTGAAAAACCACTTTTCGCACTTGTGTTGGTGCAGGAAACCACTTTTGCACTTTTATTAGTGTGGAAAAACCACTTTTCGTACTTGTGTTAGTGTTGCAAAACCACTTTTCGCACTTGTGTTAGTGTTGAAAAACCACTTTTCGCACTTGTGTTGGTGCAGGAAACCACTTTTGCACTTGTATTAGTGTGGAAAAAACACTTTTTGCACTTGTGATAGTGTTGAAAAACCACTTTTTGCACTTGTGTTTGTGTTGAAGAACCACTTTTCGCACTTGTGTTAGTGTTGAAAAACCACTTTTTGCACTTGTGTTAGTGTTGAAAAACCACTTTTCACACTTGTGTTAGTGTTGAAAAACCACTTTTCGCACTTGTGTTGGTGCAGGAAACCACTTTTGCACTTGTATTAGTGTGGAAAAAACACTTTTTGCACTTGTGATAGTGTTGAAAAACCACTTTTCGCACTTGTGTTAGTGTTGAAAAACCACTTTTCGCACTTGTGTTGGTGCAGGAAACCACTTTTGCACTCGTATCAGTGTGGAAAAACCACTTTTCGCACTTGTGTTAGTGTTGAAAAACCACTTTTCGCACTTGTGTTAGTGTTGAAAAACCACTTTTCGCACTTGTGTTGGTGCAGGAAACCACTTTTGCACTTGTATTAGTGTGGAAAAAACACTTTTTGCACTTGTGATAGTGTTGAAAAACCACTTTTCGCACTTGTGTTTGTGTTGAAAAACCACTTTTCGCACTTGTGTTGGTGCAGTAAACCACTTTTGCACTTGTATTAGTGTGGAAAAACCACTTTTCGCACTTGTGTTAGTGTTGAAAAACCACTTTTCGCACTTGTGTTAGTGTTGAAAAACCACTTTTCACACTTGTGTTAGTGAAGGAAACCACTTTTCGCACTTGTGTTAGTGTTGAAAACCCACTTTTCGCACTTGTGTTAGTGTTGAAAATCCACTTTTCGCACTTGTGTTGGTGCAGGAAACCACTTTTGCACTTGTATTAGTGTGGAAAAACCACTTTTCGCACTTGTGTTAGTGTTGAAAAACCACTTTATGCACTTGTGTTAGTGTTGAAAAACCACTTTTCGCACTTGTGTTAGTGAAGGAAACCACTTTTCGCACTTGTGTTAGTGTTGAAAACCCACTTTTCTCACTTGTGTTAGTGTTGAAAATCCACTTTTCGCACTTTTGTTGGTGCAGGAAACCACTTTTGCACTTGTATTAGTGTGGAAAAAACACTTTTTGCACTTGTGATAGTGTTGAAAAACCACTTTTCGCACTTGTGTTAGTGTTGAAAAACCACTTTTCGCATTTGTGTTGGTGCAGGAAACCACTTTTGCACTTGCATTAGTGTGGCAAAAACACTTTTTGCACTTGTGATAGTGTTGAAAAACCACTTTTCGCACTTGTGTTAGTGTTGAAAAACCACTTTTTGCACTTGTGTTGGTGCAGGAAACCACTTTTGCACTTGTATTAGTGTGGAAAAACAACTATTTGCACTTGTGTTAGTGTTGAAAAACCACTTTTTGCAATTGTGTTAGTGTTGAAAAACCACTTTTCGCACTGTGTTGGTGCAGGAAACCACTTTTGCATTTGTATTAGTGGGGAAAAACCACTTTTCGCACTTGTGTTAGTGTTGAAAAACCACTTTTTGCACTGGTGTTGGTGAAGGAAACTACTTTTTGCACTTGTGTTTGTGTTGAAAATCCACTTTTCGCACTTGTGTTAGTGTTGAAAAGCCACTTTTCCCACTTGTGTTGGTGCAGGAAACCACTTTTTCACTTGTATTAGTGTGGAAAACCCACTTTTCGCACTTGTGTTAGTGTTGAAAAACCACTTTTTGCACTTGTGATAGTGTTGAAAAACCACTTTTCGCACTTGTGTTGGTGCAGGAAACCACTTTTGCACTTGTATTAGTGTGGAAAAAACACTTTTTGCACTTGTGATAGTGTTGAAAAACCACTTTCGCACTTGTGTTAGTGTTCAAAAACCACTTTTCGCACTTGTGTTGGTGCAGGAAACCACTTTTGCACTTGTATTAGTGTGGAAAAACCACTTTTCGCACTTGTGTTAGTGTGGAAAAACCACTTTATGCACTTGTGTTAGTGTTGAAAAACCACTTTTCGCACTTGTGTTAGTGTTGAAAAACCACTTTTCGCACTTGTGTTGGTGCAGGAAACCACTTTTGCACTTGTATTAGTGTGGAAAAACCACTTTTCGCACTTGTGTTAGTGTTGAAAAACCACTTTTCGCACTTGTGTTAGTGTTGAAAAACCACTTTTCGCACTTGTGTTGGTGCAGCAAACCACTTTTGCACTTGTATTAGTGTGGAAAAAACACTTTTTGCACTTGTGATAGTGTTGAAAAACCACTTTTCGCACTTGTGTTAGTGTTGAAGAACCACTTTTCGCACTTGTGTTAGTGTTGAAAAACCACTTTTCGCACTTGTGTTAGTGTTGAAAAACCAGTTTTCGCACTTGTGTTGGTGCAGGGAACCACTTTTGCACTTGTATTAGTGTGGAAAAAACACTTTTTGCACTTGTGATAGTGTTGAAAAACCACTTTTCGCACTTGTGTTAGTGTTGAAAAACCACTTTTCGCACTTGTGTTGGTGCAGGAAACCACTTTTGCACTTGTATTAGTGTAGAAAAACCACTTTTCGCACTTGTGTTAGTGTTGAAAAACCACTTTTCGCACTTGTGTTAGTGTTGAAAAACCACTTTTCACACTTGTGTTAGTGAAGGAAACCACTTTTCGCACTTGTGTTAGTGTTGAAAACCCACTTTTCGAACTTGTGTTAGTGTTGAAAATCCACTTTTTGCACTTGTGTTGGTGCAGGAAACCACTTTTGCACTTGTATTAGTGTGGAAAAAACACTTTTTGCACTTGTGATGGTGTTGAAAAACCACTTTTCGCACTTGTGTTAGTGGTGAAAAACCACTTTTCGCACTTGTGTTGGTGCAGGAAACCACTTTTGCACTTGAATTAGTGTGGAAAAAACACTTTTTGCACTTGTGATAGTGTTGAAAAACCACTTTTCGCACTTGTGTTAGTGTTGAAAAACCACTTTTCGCACTTGTGTTGGTGCAGGAAACCACTTTTGCACTTTTATTAGTGTGGAAAAGCCACTTTTCGCACTTGTGTTAGTGTTGCAAAACCACTTTTCGCACTTGTGTTAGTGTTGAAAAACCACTTTTCGCACTTGTGTTGGTGCAGGAAACCACTTTTGCACTTGTATTAGTGTGGAAAAAACACTTTTTGCACTTGTGATATTGTTGAAAAAACACTTTTTGCACTTGTGTTAGTGTTGAAAAACCACTTTTCGCACTTGTGTTGGTGCAGGAAACCACTTTTGCACTTGTATTAGTGTGGAAAAACCACTTTTCGCACTTGTGTTGGTGTTGAAAAACCACTTTTTGCAATTACGTTAGTGTTGAAAAACCACTTTTTGCACTGTGTTGGTGCAGGAAACCACTTTTGCACTTGTATTAGTGTGGAAAAACCACTTTTCGCACTTGTGTTAGTGTTGAAAAACTACTTTTTGCACTGGTGTTGGTGAAGGAAACCACTTTTCGCACTTGTGTTTGTGTTGAAAACCCACTTTTCGCACTTGTGTTAGTGTTGAAAAGCCACTTTTCCCACTTGTGTTGGTGCAGCAAACCACTTTTGCACTTGTATTAGTGTGGAAAAAACACTTTTTGCACTTGTGATAGTGTTGAAAACCACTTTTCGCACTTGTGTTAGTGTTGAAGAACCACTTTTCGCACTTGTGTTAGTGTTGAAAAACCACTTTTCGCACTTGTGTTAGTGTTGAAAAACCACTTTTCGCACTTGTGTTGGTGCAGGAAACCACTTTTGCACTTGTATTAGTGTGGAAAAAACACTTTTTGCACTTGTGATAGTGTTGAAAAACCACTTTTCGCACTTGTGTTAGTGTTGAAAAACCACTTTTCGCACTTGTGTTGGTGCAGGAAACCACTTTTGCACTTGTATCAGTGTGGAAAAACCACTTTTCGCACTTGTGTTAGTGTTGAAAAACCACATTTCGCACTTGTGTTAGTGTTGAAAAACCACTTTTCGCACTTGTGTTGGTGCAGGAAACCACTTTTGCACTTGTATTAGTGTGGAAAAAACACTTTTTGCACTTGTGATAGTGTTGAAAAACCACTTTTCGCACTTGTGTTTGTGTTGAAAAACCACTTTTCGCACTTGTGTTGGTGCAGTAAACCACTTTTGCACTTGTATTAGTGTGGAAAAACCACTTTTCGCACTTGTGTTAGTGTTGAAAAACCACTTTTCGCACTTGTGTTAGTGTTGAAAAACCACTTTTCACACTTGTGTTAGTGAAGGAAACCACTTTTCGCACTTGTGTTAGTGTTGAAAACCCACTTTTCGCACTTGTGTTAGTGTTGAAAATCCACTTTTCGCACTTGTGTTGGTGCAGGAAACCACTTTTGCACTTGTATTAGTGTGGAAAAACCACTTTTCGCACTTGTGTTAGTGTTGAAAAACCAGCTTACGCACTTGTGTTAGTGTTGAAAAACCACTTTTCGCACTTGTGTTAGTGAAGGAAACCACTTTTCGCACTTGTGTTAGTGTTGAAAACCCACTTTTCTCACTTGTGTTAGTGTTGAAAATCCACTTTTCGCACTTTTGTTGGTGCAGGAAACCACTTTTGCACTTGTATTAGTGTGGGAAAAACACTTTTTGCACTTGTGATAGTGTTGAAAAACCACTTTTCGCACTTGTGTTAGTGTTGAAAAACCACTTTTCGCATTTGTGTTGGTGCAGGAAACCACTTTTGCACTTGCATTAGTGTGGAAAAAACACTTTTTGCACTTGTGATAGTGTTGAAAAACCACTTTTCGCACTTGTGTTAGTGTTGAAAAACCACTTTTTGCACTTGTGTTGGTGCAGGAAACCACTTTTGCACTTGTATTAGTGTGGAAAAACAACTTTTTGCACTTGTGTTAGTGTTGAAAAACCACTTTTTGCAATTGTGTTAGTGTTGAAAAACCACTTTTCGCACTGTGTTGGTGCAGGAAACCACTTTTGCACTTGTATTAGTGTGGAAAAAACACTTTTTGCACTTGTGATAGTGTTGAAAAACCACTTTTCGCACTTGTGTTTGTGTTGAAAAACCACTTTTCGCACTTGTGTTGGTGCAGTAAACCACTTTTGCACTTGTATTAGTGTGGAAAAACCACTTTTCGCACTTGTGTTAGTGTTGAAAAACCACTTTTCGCACTTGTGTTAGTGTTGAAAAACCACTTTTCACACTTGTGTTAGTGAAGGAAACCACTTTTCGCACTTGTGTTAGTGTTGAAAACCCACTTTTCGCACTTGTGTTAGTGTTGAAAATCCACTTTTCGCACTTGTGTTGGTGCAGGAAACCACTTTTGCACTTGTATTAGTGTGGAAAAACCACTTTTCGCACTTGTGTTAGTGTTGAAAAACCAGCTTACGCACTTGTGATAGTGTTGAAAAACCACTTTTCGCACTTGTGTTAGTGAAGGAAACCACTTTTCGCACTTGTGTTAGTGTTGAAAACCCACTTTTCTCACTTGTGTTAGTGTTGAAAATCCACTTTTCGCACTTTTGTTGGTGCAGGAAACCACTTTTGCACTTGTATTAGTGTGGGAAAAACACTTTTTGCACTTGTGATAGTGTTGAAAAACCACTTTTCGCACTTGTGTTAGTGTTGAAAAACCACTTTTCGCATTTGTGTTGGTGCAGGAAACCACTTTTGCACTTGCATTAGTGTGGAAAAAACACTTTTTGCACTTGTGATAGTGTTGAAAAACCACTTTTCGCACTTGTGTTAGTGTTGAAAAACCACTTTTTGCACTTGTGTTGGTGCAGGAAACCACTTTTGCACTTGTATTAGTGTGGAAAAACAACTTTTTGCACTTGTGTTAGTGTTTAAAAACCACTTTTTGCAATTGTGTTAGTGTTGAAAAACCACTTTTCGCACTGTGTTGGTGCAGGAAACCACTTTTGCATTTGTATTAGTGTGGAAAAACCACTTTTCGCACTTGTGTTAGTGTTGAAAAACCACTTTTTGCACTGGTGTTGGTGAAGGAAACCACTTTTCGCACTTGTGTTTGTGTTGAAAATCCACTTTTCGCACTTGTGTTAGTGTTGAAAAGCCACTTTTCCCACTTGTGTTGGTGCAGGAAACCACTTTTGCACTTGTATTAGTGTGGAAAAACCACTTTTCGCACTTGTGTTAGTGTTGAAAAACCACTTTTTGCACTTGTGATAGTGTTGAAAAACCACTTTTCGCACTTGTGTTGGTGCAGGAAACCACTTTTGCACTTGTATTAGTGTGGAAAAAACACTTTTTGCACTTGTGATAGTGTTGAAAAACCACTTTCGCACTTGTGTTAGTGTTCAAAAACCACTTTTCGCACTTGTGTTGGTGCAGGAAACCACTTTTGCACTTGTATTAGTGTGGAAAACCACTTTTCGCACTTGTGTTAGTGTGGAAAAACCACTTTTTGCACTTGTGTTAGTGTTGAAAAACCACTTTTCGCACTTGTGTTAGTGTTGAAAAACCACTTTTCGCACTTGTGTTGGTGCAGGAAACCACTTTTGCACTTGTATTAGTGTGGAAAAACCACTTTTCGCACTTGTGTTAGTGTTGAAAAACCACTTTTCGCACTTGTGTTAGTGTTGAAAAACCACTTTTCGCACTTGTGTTGGTGCAGCAAACCACTTTTGCACTTGTATTAGTGTGGAAAAAACACTTTTTGCACTTGTGATAGTGTTGAAAAACCACTTTTTGCACTTGTGTTAGTGTTGAAAAACCACTTTTCGCACTTGTGTTAGTGTTGAAAAACCACTTTTCGCACTTGTGTTGGTGCAGGAAACCACTTTTGCACTTGTATTAGTGTGGAAAAAACACTTTTTGCACTTGTGATAGTGTTGAAAAACCACTTTTCGCACTTGTGTTAGTGTTGAAAAACCACTTTTCGCACTTGTGTTAGTGTTGAAAAACCACTTTTTGCACTTGTGTTGGTGCACGAAACCACTTTTGCACTTGTATTAGTGTGGAAAACCTCTTTTCGCACTTGTGTTAGTGTTGAAAAACCACTTTTCGCACTTGTGTTAGTGTTGAAAAACCACTTTTCGCACTTGTGTTAGTGTTGAAAAACTACTTTTCGCCCTTGTGTTAGTGTTGAAAAAGCACTTTTCACACTTGTGTTAGTGTTGAAAAACCACTTTTCGCACTTGTGTTAGTGTTGAAAAACCACTTTTCGCACTTGTGTTGGTGCAGGAAACCACTTTTGCACTTGTATTAGTGTGGAAAAAACACTTTTTGCACTTGTGATAGTGTTGAAAAACCACTTTTCCCACTTGTGTTGGTGCAGCAAACCACTTTTGCACTTGTATTAGTGTGGAAAAAACACTTTTTGCACTTGTGATAGTGTTGAAAACCACTTTTCGCACTTGTGTTAGTGTTGAAGAACCACTTTTCGCACTTGTGTTAGTGTTGAAAAACCACTTTTCGCACTTGTGTTAGTGTTGAAAAACCACTTTTCGCACTTGTGTTGGTGCAGGAAACCACTTTTGCACTTGTATTAGTGTGGAAAAAACACTTTTTGCACTTGTGATAGTGTTGAAAAACCACTTTTCGCACTTGTGTTAGTGTTGAAAAACCACTTTTCGCACTTGTGTTGGTGCAGGAAACCACTTTTGCACTTGTATCAGTGTGGAAAAACCACTTTTCGCACTTGTGTTAGTGTTGAAAAACCACTTTTCGCACTTGTGTTAGTGTTGAAAAACCACTTTTCGCACTTGTGTTGGTGCAGGAAACCACTTTTGCACTTGTATTAGTGTGGAAAAAACACTTTTTGCACTTGTGATAGTGTTGAAAAACCACTTTTCGCACTTGTGTTTGTGTTGAAAAACCACTTTTCGCACTTGTGTTGGTGCAGGAAACCACTTTTGCACTTGTATTAGTGTGGAAAAACCACTTTTCGCACTTGTGTTAGTGTTGAAAAACCACTTTTCGCACTTGTGTTAGTGTTGAAAAACCACTTTTCACACTTGTGTTAGTGAAGGAAACCACTTTTCGCACTTGTGTTAGTGTTGAAAATCCACTTTTCGCACTTGTGTTGGTGCAGGAAACCACTTTTGCACTTGTATTAGTGTGGAAAAACAACTTTTCGCACTTGTGTTTGTGTTGAAAAACCACTTTTCGCACTTGTGTTAGTGTTGAAAAACCACTTTTCGCACTTGTGTTAGTGAAGGAAACCACTTTTCGCACTTGTGTTAGTGTTGAAAACCCACTCTTCACACTTGTGTTAGTGTTGAAAATCCACTTTTCGCACTTGTGTTGGTGCAGGAAACCACTTTTGCACTTGTATTAGTGTGGAAAAAACACTTTTTGCACTTGTGATAGTGTTGAAAAACCACTTTTCGCACGACTGTTAGTGTTGAAAAACCACTTTTCGCACTTGAGTTGGTGCAGGAAACCACTTTTGCACTTGTATTAGTGTGGAAAAAAACACTTTTTGCACTTGTGATAGTGTTGAAAAACCACTTTTCGCACTTGTGTTAGTGTTGAAAAACCACTTTTCGCACTTGTGTTGGTGCAGGAAACCACTTTTGCACTTGTATTAGTGTGGAAAAACCACTTTTCGCACTTGTGTTAGTGTTGAAAAACCACTTTTCGCACTTGTGTTAGTGTTGAAAACCCACTTTTCGCACTTGTGTTGGTGCAGGAAACCACTTTTGCACTTGTATTAGTGTGGAAAAAACACTTTTTGCACTTGTGATATTGTTGAAAAAACACTTTTTGCACTTGTGTTAGTGTTGAAAAACCACTTTTCGCACTTGTGTTGGTGCAGGAAACCACTTTTGCACTTGTATTAGTGTGGAAAAACCACTTTTCGCACTTGTGTTGGTGTTGAAAAACCACTTTTTGCACTGGTGATAGTGTTGAAAAACCACTTTCGCACTTGTGTTAGTGTTCAAAAACCACTTTTCGCACTTGTGTTGGTGCAGGAAACCACTTTTGCACTTGTATTAGTGTGGAAAACCACTTTTCGCACTTGTGTTAGTGTGGAAAAACCACTTTTTGCACTTGTGTTAGTGTTGAAAAACCACTTTTCGCACTTGTGTTAGTGTTGAAAAACCACTTTTCGCACTTGTGTTGGTGCAGGAAACCACTTTTGCACTTGTATTAGTGTGGAAAAACCACTTTTCGCACTTGTGTTAGTGTTGAAAAACCACTTTTCGCACTTGTGTTAGTGTTGAAAAACCACTTTTCGCACTTGTGTTGGTGCAGCAAACCACTTTTGCACTTGTATTAGTGTGGAAAAAACACTTTTTGCACTTGTGATAGTGTTGAAAAACCACTTTTTGCACTTGTGTTAGTGTTGAAAAACCACTTTTCGCACTTGTGTTAGTGTTGAAAAACCACTTTTCGCACTTGTGTTGGTGCAGGAAACCACTTTTGCACTTGTATTAGTGTGGAAAAAACACTTTTTGCACTTGTGATAGTGTTGAAAAACCACTTTTCGCACTTGTGTTAGTGTTGAAAAACCACTTTTCGCACTTGTGTTAGTGTTGAAAAACCACTTTTTGCACTTGTGTTGGTGCACGAAACCACTTTTGCACTTGTATTAGTGTGGAAAACCTCTTTTCGCACTTGTGTTAGTGTTGAAAAACCACTTTTCGCACTTGTGTTAGTGTTGAAAAACCACTTTTCGCACTTGTGTTAGTGTTGAAAAACTACTTTTCGCCCTTGTGTTAGTGTTGAAAAAGCACTTTTCACACTTGTGTTAGTGTTGAAAAACCACTTTTCGCACTTGTGTTAGTGTTGAAAAACCACTTTTCGCACTTGTGTTGGTGCAGGAAACCACTTTTGCACTTGTATTAGTGTGGAAAAAACACTTTTTGCACTTGTGATAGTGTTGAAAAACCACTTTTCGCACTTGTATTAGTGTTGAAAAACCACTTTTCGCACTTGTGTTGGTGCAGGAAACCACTTTTGCACTTGTATTAGTGTGGAAAAACCACTTTTCGCACTTGTGTTAGTGTTGAAAAACCACTTTTCGCACTTGTGTTAGTGTTGAAAAACCACTTTTCACACTTGTGTTAGTGAAGGAAACCACTTTTCGCACTTGTGTTAGTGTTGAAAATCCACTTTTCGCACTTGTGTTGGTGCAGGAAACCACTTTTGCACTTGTATTAGTGTGGAAAAACAACTTTTCGCACTTGTGTTTGTGTTGAAAAACCACTTTTCGCACTTGTGTTAGTGTTGAAAAACCACTTTTCGCACTTGTGTTAGTGAAGGAAACCACTTTTCGCACTTGTGTTAGTGTTGAAAACCCACTCTTCACACTTGTGTTAGTGTTGAAAATCCACTTTTCGCACTTGTGTTGGTGCAGGAAACCACTTTTGCACTTGTATTAGTGTGGAAAAAACACTTTTTGCACTTGTGATAGTGTTGAAAAACCACTTTTCGCACTACTGTTAGTGTTGAAAAACCACTTTTCGCACTTGAGTTGGTGCAGGAAACCACTTTTGCACTTGTATTAGTGTGGAAAAAACACTTTTTGCACTTGTGATAGTGTTGAAAAACCACTTTTCGCACTTGTGTTAGTGTTGAAAAACCACTTTTCGCACTTGTGTTGGTGCAGGAAACCACTTTTGCACTTGTATTAGTGTGGAAAAACCACTTTTCGCACTTGTGTTAGTGTTGAAAAACCACTTTTCGCACTTGTGTTAGTGTTGAAAAACCACTTTTCGCACTTGTGTTGGTGCAGGAAACCACTTTTGCACTTGTATTAGTGTGGAAAAAACACTTTTTGCACTTGTGATATTGTTGAAAAAACACTTTTTGCACTTGTGTTAGTGTTGAAAAACCACTTTTCGCACTTGTGTTGGTGCAGGAAACCACTTTTGCACTTGTATTAGTGTGGAAAAACCACTTTTCGCACTTGTGTTGGTGTTGAAAAACCACTTTTTGCAATTACGTTAGTGTTGAAAAACCACTTTTTGCACTGTGTTGGTGCAGGAAACCACTTTTGCACTTGTATTAGTGTGGAAAAACCACTTTTCGCACTTGTGTTAGTGTTGAAAAAACTACTTTTTGCACTGGTGTTGGTGAAGGAAACCACTTTTCGCACTTGTGTTTGTGTTGAAAACCCACTTTTCGCACTTGTGTTAGTGTTGAAAAGCCACTTTTCCCACTTGTGTTGGTGCAGCAAACCACTTTTGCACTTGTATTAGTGTGGAAAAAACACTTTTTGCACTTGTGATAGTGTTGAAAACCACTTTTCGCACTTGTGTTAGTGTTGAAGAACCACTTTTCGCACTTGTGTTAGTGTTGAAAAACCACTTTTCGCACTTGTGTTAGTGTTGAAAAACCACTTTTCGCACTTGTGTTGGTGCAGGAAACCACTTTTGCACTTGTATTAGTGTGGAAAAAACACTTTTTGCACTTGTGATAGTGTTGAAAAACCACTTTTCGCACTTGTGTTAGTGTTGAAAAACCACTTTTCGCACTTGTGTTGGTGCAGGAAACCACTTTTGCACTTGTATCAGTGTGGAAAAACCACTTTTCGCACTTGTGTTAGTGTTGAAAAACCACTTTTCGCACTTGTGTTAGTGTTGAAAAACCACTTTTCGCACTTGTGTTGGTGCAGGAAACCACTTTTGCACTTGTATTAGTGTGGAAAAAAACACTTTTTGCACTTGTGATAGTGTTGAAAAACCACTTTTCGCACTTGTGTTTGTGTTGAAAAACCACTTTTCGCACTTGTGTTGGTGCAGGAAACCACTTTTGCACTTGTATTAGTGTGGAAAAACCACTTTTCGCACTTGTGTTAGTGTTGAAAAACCACTTTTTGCACTTGTATTAGTGTGGAAAAAACACTTTTTGCACTTGTGATAGTGTTGAAAAACCACTTTTCGCACTTGTGTTAGTGTTGAAAAACCACTTTTCGCACTTGTGTTGGTGCAGGAAACCACTTTTGCACTTGTATTAGTGTGGAAAAACCACTTTTCGCACTTGTGTTAGTGTTGAAAAACCACTTTTCGCACTTGTGTTAGTGTTGAAAAACCACTTTTCGCACTTGTGTTGGTGCAGGAAACCACTTTTGCACTTGTATTAGTGTGGAAAAAACACTTTTTGCACTTGTGATATTGTTGAAAAAACACTTTTTGCACTTGTGTTAGTGTTGAAAAACCACTTTTCGCACTTGTGTTGGTGCAGGAAACCACTTTTGCACTTGTATTAGTGTGGAAAAACCACTTTTCGCACTTGTGTTGGTGTTGAAAAACCACTTTTTGCAATTACGTTAGTGTTGAAAAACCACTTTTTGCACTGTGTTGGTGCAGGAAACCACTTTTGCACTTGTATTAGTGTGGAAAAACCACTTTTCGCACTTGTGTTAGTGTTGAAAAACTACTTTTTGCACTGGTGTTGGTGAAGGAAACCACTTTTCGCACTTGTGTTTGTGTTGAAAACCCACTTTTCGCACTTGTGTTAGTGTTGAAAAGCCACTTTTCCCACTTGTGTTGGTGCAGCAAACCACTTTTGCACTTGTATTAGTGTGGAAAAAACACTTTTTGCACTTGTGATAGTGTTGAAAACCACTTTTCGCACTTGTGTTAGTGTTGAAGAACCACTTTTCGCACTTGTGTTAGTGTTGAAAAACCACTTTTCGCACTTGTGTTAGTGTTGAAAAACCACTTTTCGCACTTGTGTTGGTGCAGGAAACCACTTTTGCACTTGTATTAGTGTGGAAAAAACACTTTTTGCACTTGTGATAGTGTTGAAAAACCACTTTTCGCACTTGTGTTAGTGTTGAAAAACCACTTTTCGCACTTGTGTTGGTGCAGGAAACCACTTTTGCACTTGTATCAGTGTGGAAAAACCACTTTTCGCACTTGTGTTAGTGTTGAAAAACCACTTTTCGCACTTGTGTTAGTGTTGAAAAACCACTTTTCGCACTTGTGTTGGTGCAGTAAACCACTTTTGCACTTGTATTAGTGTGGAAAAACTACTTTTCGCACTTGTGTTAGTGTTGAAAAACCACTTTTCGCACTTGTGTTAGTGTTAAAAAACCACTTTTCACACTTGTGTTAGTGAAGGAAACCACTTTTCGCACTTGTGTTAGTGTTGAAAACCCACTTTTCGCACTTGTGTTAGTGTTGAAAATCCACTTTTCGCACTTGTGTTGGTGCAGGAAACCACTTTTGCACTTGTATTAGTGTGGAAAAACCACTTTTCGCACTTGTGTTAGTGTTGAAAAACCAGCTTACGCACTTGTGTTAGTGTTGAAAAACCACTTTTTGCACTTGTGTTAGTGAAGGAAACCACTTTTCGCACTTGTGTTAGTGTTGAAAACCCACTTTTCTCACTTGTGTTAGTGTTGAAAATCCACTTTTCGCACTTTTGTTGGTGCAGGAAACCACTTTTGCACTTGTATTAGTGTGGGAAAAACACTTTTTGCACTTGTGATAGTGTTGAAAAACCACTTTTCGCACTTGTGTTAGTGTTGAAAAACCACTTTTCGCATTTGTGTTGGTGCAGGAAACCACTTTTGCACTTGCATTAGTGTGGAAAAAACACTTTTTGCACTTGTGATAGTGTTGAAAAACCACTTTTCGCACTTGTGTTAGTGTTGAAAAACCACTTTTTGCACTTGTGTTGGTGCAGGAAACCACTTTTGCACTTGTATTAGTGTGGAAAAACAACTTTTTGCACTTGTGTTAGTGTTGAAAAACCACTTTTTGCAATTGTGTTAGTGTTGAAAAACCACTTTTCGCACTGTGTTGGTGCAGGAAACCACTTTTGCACTTGTATTAGTGTGGAAAAAACACTTTTTGCACTTGTGATAGTGTTGAAAAACCACTTTTCGCACTTGTGTTTGTGTTGAAAAACCACTTTTCGCACTTGTGTTGGTGCAGTAAACCACTTTTGCACTTGTATTAGTGTGGAAAAACCACTTTTCGCACTTGTGTTAGTGTTGAAAAACCACTTTTCGCACTTGTGTTAGTGTTGAAAAACCACTTTTCACACTTGTGTTAGTGAAGGAAACCACTTTTCGCACTTGTGTTAGTGTTGAAAACCCACTTTTCGCACTTGTGTTAGTGTTGAAAATCCACTTTTCGCACTTGTGTTGGTGCAGGAAACCACTTTTGCACTTGTATTAGTGTGGAAAAACCACTTTTCGCACTTGTGTTAGTGTTGAAAAACCAGCTTACGCACTTGTGATAGTGTTGAAAAACCACTTTTCGCACTTGTGTTAGTGAAGGAAACCACTTTTCGCACTTGTGTTAGTGTTGAAAACCCACTTTTCTCACTTGTGTTAGTGTTGAAAATCCACTTTTCGCACTTTTGTTGGTGCAGGAAACCACTTTTGCACTTGTATTAGTGTGGGAAAAACACTTTTTGCACTTGTGATAGTGTTGAAACACCACTTTTCGCACTTGTGTTAGTGTTGAAAAACCACTTTTCGCATTTGTGTTGGTGCAGGAAACCACTTTTGCACTTGCATTAGTGTGGAAAAAACACTTTTTGCACTTGTGATAGTGTTGAAAAACCACTTTTCGCACTTGTGTTAGTGTTGAAAAACCACTTTTTGCACTTGTGTTGGTGCAGGAAACCACTTTTGCACTTGTATTAGTGTGGAAAAACAACTTTTTGCACTTGTGTTAGTGTTGAAAAACCACTTTTTGCAATTGTGTTAGTGTTGAAAAACCACTTTTCGCACTGTGTTGGTGCAGGAAACCACTTTTGCATTTGTATTAGTGTGGAAAAACCACTTTTCGCACTTGTGTTAGTGTTGAAAAACCACTTTTTGCACTGGTGTTGGTGAAGGAAACCACTTTTCGCACTTGTGTTTGTGTTGAAAATCCACTTTTCGCACTTGTGTTAGTGTTGAAAAGCCACTTTTCCCACTTGTGTTGGTGCAGGAAACCACTTTTGCACTTGTATTAGTGTGGAAAAACCACTTTTCGCACTTGTGTTAGTGTTGAAAAACCACTTTTTGCACTTGTGATAGTGTTGAAAAACCACTTTTCGCACTTGTGTTGGTGCAGGAAACCACTTTTGCACTTGTATTAGTGTGGAAAAAACACTTTTTGCACTTGTGATAGTGTTGAAAAACCACTTTCGCACTTGTGTTAGTGTTCAAAAACCACTTTTCGCACTTGTGTTGTTGCAGGAAACCACTTTTGCACTTGTATTAGTGTGGAAAACCACTTTTCGCACTTGTGTTAGTGTGGAAAAACCACTTTTTGCACTTGTGTTAGTGTTGAAAAACCACTTTTCGCACTTGTGTTAGTGTTGAAAAACCACTTTTCGCACTTGTGTTGGTGCAGGAAACCACTTTTGCACTTGTATTAGTGTGGAAAAACCACTTTTCGCACTTGTGTTAGTGTTGAAAAACCACTTTTCGCACTTGTGTTAGTGTTGAAAAACCACTTTTTGCACTTGTGTTAGTGTTGAAAAACCACTTTTCGCACTTGTGTTAGTGTTGAAAAACCACTTTTCGCACTTGTGTTGGTGCAGGAAACCACTTTTGCACTTGTATTAGTGTGGAAAAAACACTTTTTGCACTTGTGATAGTGTTGAAAAACCACTTTTCGCACTTGTGTTAGTGTTGAAAAACCACTTTTCGCACTTGTGTTAGTGCAGGAAACCACTTTTGCACTTGTATTAGTGTGGAAAAAACACTTTTTGCACTTGTGATAGTGTTGAAAAACCACTTTTCGCACTACTGTTAGTGTTGAAAAACCACTTTTCGCACTTGAGTTGGTGCAGGAAACCACTTTTGCACTTGTATTAGTGTGGAAAAAACACTTTTTGCACTTGTGATAGTGTTGAAAAACCACTTTTCGCACTTGTGTTAGTGTTGAAAAACCACTTTTCGCACTTGTGTTGGTGCAGGAAACCACTTTTGCACTTGTATTAGTGTGGAAAAAACACTTTTTGCACTTGTGATAGTGTTGAAAAACCACTTTTCGCACTTGTATTAGTGTTGAAAAACCACTTTTCGCACTTGTGTTGGTGCAGGAAACCACTTTTGCACTTGTATTAGTGTGGAAAAACCACTTTTCGCACTTGTGTTAGTGTTGAAAAACCACTTTTCGCACTTGTGTTAGTGTTGAAAAACCACTTTTCACACTTGTGTTAGTGAAGGAAACCACTTTTCGCACTTGTGTTAGTGTTGAAAATCCACTTTTCGCACTTGTGTTGGTGCAGGAAACCACTTTTGCACTTGTATTAGTGTGGAAAAACAACTTTTCGCACTTGTGTTTGTGTTGAAAAACCACTTTTCGCACTTGTGTTAGTGTTGAAAAACCACTTTTCGCACTTGTGTTAGTGAAGGAAACCACTTTTCGCACTTGTGTTAGTGTTGAAAACCCACTCTTCACACTTGTGTTAGTGTTGAAAATCCACTTTTCGCACTTGTGTTGGTGCAGGAAACCACTTTTGCACTTGTATTAGTGTGGAAAAAACACTTTTTGCACTTGTGATAGTGTTGAAAAACCACTTTTCGCACTACTGTTAGTGTTGAAAAACCACTTTTCGCACTTGAGTTGGTGCAGGAAACCACTTTTGCACTTGTATTAGTGTGGAAAAAACACTTTTTGCACTTGTGATAGTGTTGAAAAACCACTTTTCGCACTTGTGTTAGTGTTGAAAAACCACTTTTCGCACTTGTGTTGGTGCAGGAAACCACTTTTGCACTTGTATTAGTGTGGAAAAACCACTTTTCGCACTTGTGTTAGTGTTGAAAAACCACTTTTCGCACTTGTGTTAGTGTTGAAAAACCACTTTTCGCACTTGTGTTAGTGAAGGAAAGCACTTTTCGCACTTGTGATAGTGTTGAAAACCCACTTTTCGCACTTGTGTTAGTGTTGAAAATCCACTTTTTGCACTTGTGTTGGTGCAGGAAACCACTTTTGCACTTGTATTAGTGTGGAAAAAACACTTTTTGCACTTGTGATGGTGTTGAAAAACCACTTTTCGCACTTGTGTTAGTGGTGAAAAACCACTTTTCGCACTTGTGTTGTTGCAGGAAACCACTTTTGCACTTGTATTAGTGTGGAAAAAACACTTTTTGCACTTGTGATAGTGTTGAAAAACCACTTTTCGTACTGGTGTTAGTGTTGAAAAACCACTTTTCGCACTTGTGTTGGTGCAGAAAACCACTTTTGCACTTTTATTAGTGTGGAAAAACCACTTTTCGCACTTGTGTTAGTGTTGCAAAACCACTTTTTGCACTTGTGTTAGTGTTGAAAAACCACTTTTCGCACTTGTGTTGGTGCAGGAAACCACTTTTGCACTTGTATTAGTGTGGAAAAAACACTTTTTGCACTTGTGATATTGTTGAAAAAACATTTTTTGCACTTGTGTTAGTGTTGAAAAACCACTTTTCGCACTTGTGTTGGTGCAGGAAACCACTTTTGCACTTGTATTAGTGTGGCAAAACCACTTTTCGCACTTGTGTTGGTGTTGAAAACCTACTTTTTGCAATTGTGTTAGTGTTGAAAAACCACTTTTCGCACTTGTGTTAGTGTTGAAAAACCACTTTTTGCACTTGTGTTGGTGCACGGAACCACTTTTGCACTTGTATTAGTGTGGAAAACCTCTTTTCGCACTTGTGTTAGTGTTGAAAAACCACTTTTTCGCACTTGTGTTAGTGTTGAAAAACCACTTTTCGCACTTGTGTTAGTGTTGAAAAACTACTTTTCGCCCTTGTGTTAGTGTTGAAAAAGCACTTTTCACACTTGTGTTAGTGTTGAAAAACCACTTTTCGCACTTGTGTTAGTGTTGAAAAACCACTTTTCGCACTTGTGTTGGTGCAGGAAACCACTTTTGCACTTGTATTAGTGTGGAAAAAACACTTTTTGCACTTGTGATAGTGTTGAAAAACCACTTTTCGCACTTGTATTAGTGTTGAAAAACCACTTTTCGCACTTGTGTTGGTGCAGGAAACCACTTTTGCACTTGTATTAGTGTGGAAAAACCACTTTTCGCACTTGTGTTAGTGTTGAAAAACCACTTTTCGCACTTGTGTTAGTGTTGAAAAACCACTTTTCACACTTGTGTTAGTGAAGGAAACCACTTTTCGCACTTGTGTTAGTGTTGAAAATCCACTTTTCGCACTTGTGTTGGTGCAGGAAACCACTTTTGCACTTGTATTAGTGTGGAAAAACAACTTTTCGCACTTGTGTTTGTGTTGAAAAACCACTTTTCGCACTTGTGTTAGTGTTGAAAAACCACTTTTCGCACTTGTGTTAGTGAAGGAAACCACTTTTCGCACTTGTGTTAGTGTTGAAAACCCACTCTTCACACTTGTGTTAGTGTTGAAAATCCACTTTTCGCACTTGTGTTGGTGCAGGAAACCACTTTTGCACTTGTATTAGTGTGGAAAAAACACTTTTTGCACTTGTGATAGTGTTGAAAAACCACTTTTCGCACTACTGTTAGTGTTGAAAAACCACTTTTCGCACTTGAGTTGGTGCAGGAAACCACTTTTGCACTTGTATTAGTGTGGAAAAAACACTTTTTGCACTTGTGATAGTGTTGAAAAACCACTTTTCGCACTTGTGTTAGTGTTGAAAAACCACTTTTCGCACTTGTGTTGGTGCAGGAAACCACTTTTGCACTTGTATTAGTGTGGAAAAACCACTTTTCGCACTTGTGTTAGTGTTGAAAAACCACTTTTCGCACTTGTGTTAGTGTTGAAAAACCACTTTTCGCACTTGTGTTAGTGAAGGAAAGCACTTTTCGCACTTGTGATAGTGTTGAAAACCCACTTTTCGCACTTGTGTTAGTGTTGAAAATCCACTTTTTGCACTTGTGTTGGTGCAGGAAACCACTTTTGCACTTGTATTAGTGTGGAAAAACCACTTTTCGCACTTGTGTTAGTGTTGAAAAACCACTTTTCGCACTTGTGTTAGTGTTGAAAAACCACTTTTCGCACTTGTGTTGGTGCAGCAAACCACTTTTGCACTTGTATTAGTGTGGAAAAAACACTTTTTGCACTTGTGATAGTGTTGAAAAACCACTTTTTGCACTTGTGTTAGTGTTGAAAAACCACTTTTCGCACTTGTGTTAGTGTTGAAAAACCACTTTTCGCACTTGTGTTGGTGCAGGAAACCACTTTTGCACTTGTATTAGTGTGGAAAAAACACTTTTTGCACTTGTGATAGTGTTGAAAAACCACTTTTCGCACTTGTGTTAGTGTTGAAAAACCACTTTTCGCACTTGTGTTAGTGTTGAAAAACCACTTTTTGCACTTGTGTTGGTGCACGAAACCACTTTTGCACTTGTATTAGTGTGGAAAACCACTTTTCGCACTTGTGTTAGTGTTGAAAAACCACTTTTCGCACTTGTGTTAGTGTTGAAAAACCACTTTTCGCACTTGTGTTAGTGTTGAAAAACTACTTTTCGCCCTTGTGTTAGTGTTGAAAAAGCAGTTTTCACACTTGTGTTAGTGTTGAAAAACCACTTTTCGCACTTGTGTTAGTGTTGAAAAACCACTTTTCGCACTTGTGTTGGTGCAGGAAACCACTTTTGCACTTGTATTAGTGTGGAAAAAACACTTTTTGCACTTGTGATAGTGTTGAAAAACCACTTTTCGCACTTGTATTAGTGTTGAAAAACCACTTTTCGCACTTGTGTTGGTGCAGGAAACCACTTTTGCACTTGTATTAGTGTGGAAAAACCACTTTTCGCACTTGTGTTAGTGTTGAAAAACCACTTTTCGCACTTGTGTTAGTGTTGAAAAACCACTTTTCACACTTGTGTTAGTGAAGGAAACCACTTTTCGCACTTGTGTTAGTGTTGAAAATCCACTTTTCGCACTTGTGTTGGTGCAGGAAACCACTTTTGCACTTGTATTAGTGTGGAAAAACAACTTTTCGCACTTGTGTTTGTGTTGAAAAACCACTTTTCGCACTTGTGTTAGTGTTGAAAAACCACTTTTCGCACTTGTGTTAGTGAAGGAAACCACTTTTCGCACTTGTGTTAGTGTTGAAAACCCACTCTTCACACTTGTGTTAGTGTTGAAAATCCACTTTTCGCACTTGTGTTGGTGCAGGAAACCACTTTTGCACTTGTATTAGTGTGGAAAAAACACTTTTTGCACTTGTGATAGTGTTGAAAAACCACTTTTCGCACTACTGTTAGTGTTGAAAAACCACTTTTCGCACTTGAGTTGGTGCAGGAAACCACTTTTGCACTTGTATTAGTGTGGAAAAAACACTTTTTGCACTTGTGATAGTGTTGAAAAACCACTTTTCGCACTTGTGTTAGTGTTGAAAAACCACTTTTCGCACTTGTGTTGGTGCAGGAAACCACTTTTGCACTTGTATTAGTGTGGAAAAACCACTTTTCGCACTTGTGTTAGTGTTGAAAAACCACTTTTCGCACTTGTGTTAGTGTTGAAAAACCACTTTTCGCACTTGTGTTAGTGAAGGAAAGCACTTTTCGCACTTGTGATAGTGTTGAAAACCCACTTTTCGCACTTGTGTTAGTGTTGAAAATCCACTTTTTGCACTTGTGTTGGTGCAGGAAACCAATTTTGCACTTGTATTAGTGTGGAAAAAACACTTTTTGCACTTGTGATGGTGTTGAAAAACCACTTTTCGCACTTGTGTTAGTGGTGAAAAACCACTTTTCGCACTTGTGTTGTTGCAGGAAACCACTTTTGCACTTGTATTAGTGTGGAAAAAACACTTTTTGCACTTGTGATAGTGTTGAAAAACCACTTTTCGTACTGGTGTTAGTGTTGAAAAACCACTTTTCGCACTTGTGTTGGTGCAGAAAACCACTTTTGCACTTTTATTAGTGTGGAAAAACCACTTTTCGCACTTGTGTTAGTGTTGCAAAACCACTTTTTGCACTTGTGTTAGTGTTGAAAAACCACTTTTCGCACTTGTGTTGGTGCAGGAAACCACTTTTGCACTTGTATTAGTGTGGAAAAAACACTTTTTGCACTTGTGATATTGTTGAAAAAACACTTTTTGCACTTGTGTTAGTGTTGAAAAACCACTTTTCGCACTTGTGTTGGTGCAGGAAACCACTTTTGCACTTGTATTAGTGTGGAAAAAACACTTTTTGCACTTGTGATATTGTTGAAAAACCACTTTTCGCACTTGTGTTAGTGTTGAAAAACCACTTTTCGCACTTGTGTTAGTGTTGAAAAACCACTTTTTGCACTTGTGTTGGTGCACGGAACCACTTTTGCACTTGTATTAGTGTGGAAAACCACTTTTCGCACTTGTGTTAGTGTTGAAAAACCACTTTTCGCACTTGTGTTAGTGTTGAAAAACCACTTTTCGCACTTGTGTTAGTGTTGAAAAACTACTTTTCGCCCTTGTGTTAGTGTTGAAAAAGCAGTTTTCACACTTGTGTTAGTGTTGAAAAACCACTTTTCGCACTTGTGTTAGTGTTGAAAAACCACTTTTCGCACTTGTGTTGGTGCAGGAAACCACTTTTGCACTTGTATTAGTGTGGAAAAAACACTTTTTGCACTTGTGATAGTGTTGAAAAACCACTTTTCGCACTTGTATTAGTGTTGAAAAACCACTTTTCGCACTTGTGTTGGTGCAGGAAACCACTTTTGCACTTGTATTAGTGTGGAAAAACCACTTTTCGCACTTGTGTTAGTGTTGAAAAACCACTTTTCGCACTTGTGTTAGTGTTGAAAAACCACTTTTCACACTTGTGTTAGTGAAGGAAACCACTTTTCGCACTTGTGTTAGTGTTGAAAATCCACTTTTCGCACTTGTGTTGGTGCAGGAAACCACTTTTGCACTTGTATTAGTGTGGAAAAACAACTTTTCGCACTTGTGTTTGTGTTGAAAAACCACTTTTCGCACTTGTGTTAGTGTTGAAAAACCACTTTTCGCACTTGTGTTAGTGAAGGAAACCACTTTTCGCACTTGTGTTAGTGTTGAAAACCCACTCTTCACACTTGTGTTAGTGTTGAAAATCCACTTTTCGCACTTGTGTTGGTGCAGGAAACCACTTTTGCACTTGTATTAGTGTGGAAAAAACACTTTTTGCACTTGTGATAGTGTTGAAAAACCACTTTTCGCACTACTGTTAGTGTTGAAAAACCACTTTTCGCACTTGAGTTGGTGCAGGAAACCACTTTTGCACTTGTATTAGTGTGGAAAAAACACTTTTTGCACTTGTGATAGTGTTGAAAAACCACTTTTCGCACTTGTGTTAGTGTTGAAAAACCACTTTTCGCACTTGTGTTGGTGCAGGAAACCACTTTTGCACTTGTATTAGTGTGGAAAAACCACTTTTCGCACTTGTGTTAGTGTTGAAAAACCACTTTTCGCACTTGTGTTAGTGTTGAAAAACCACTTTTCGCACTTGTGTTAGTGAAGGAAAGCACTTTTCGCACTTGTGATAGTGTTGAAAACCCACTTTTCGCACTTGTGTTAGTGTTGAAAATCCACTTTTTGCACTTGTGTTGGTGCAGGAAACCACTTTTGCACTTGTATTAGTGTGGAAAAAACACTTTTTGCACTTGTGATGGTGTTGAAAAACCACTTTTCGCACTTGTGTTAGTGGTGAAAAACCACTTTTCGCACTTGTGTTGTTGCAGGAAACCACTTTTGCACTTGTATTAGTGTGGAAAAAACACTTTTTGCACTTGTGATAGTGTTGAAAAACCACTTTTCGTACTGGTGTTAGTGTTGAAAAACCACTTTTCGCACTTGTGTTGGTGCAGAAAACCACTTTTGCACTTTTATTAGTGTGGAAAAACCACTTTTCGCACTTGTGTTAGTGTTGCAAAACCACTTTTTGCACTTGTGTTAGTGTTGAAAAACCACTTTTCGCACTTGTGTTGGTGCAGGAAACCACTTTTGCACTTGTATTAGTGTGGAAAAAACACTTTTTGCACTTGTGATATTGTTGAAAAAACACTTTTTGCACTTGTGTTAGTGTTGAAAAACCACTTTTCGCACTTGTGTTGGTGCAGGAAACCACTTTTGCACTTGTATTAGTGTGGCAAAACCACTTTTCGCACTTGTGTTGGTGTTGAAAAACCACTTTTTGCAATTGTGTTAGTGTTGAAAAACCACTTTTCGCACTGTGTTGGTGCAGGAAAGCACTTTTGCACTTGTATTAGTGTGGAAAAACCACTTTTTGCACTTGTGTTAGTGTTGAAAAACCACTTTTTGCACTGGTGTTGGTGAAGGAAACCACTTTTCGCACTTGTGTTTGTGTTGAAAACCCACTTTTCGCACTTGTGTTAGTGTTGAAAAGCCACTTTTCCCACTTGTGTTGGTGCAGGAAACCACTTTTGCACTTGTATTAGTGTGGCAAAAACACTTTTTGCACTTGTGATAGTGTTGAAAAACAACTTTTCGCACTTGTGTTAGTGTTGAAGAACCACTTTTCGCACTTGTGTTAGTGTTGAAAAACCACTTTTCGCACTTGTGTTAGTGTTGAAAAACCACTTTTCACACTTGTGTTAGTGTTGAAAAACCACTTTTCGCACTTGTGTTGGTGCAGGAAACCACTTTTGCACTTGTATTAGTGTGGAAAAAACACTTTTTGCACTTGTGATAGTGTTGAAAAACCACTTTTCGCACTTGTGTTAGTGTTGAAAAACCACTTTTCGCACTTGTGTTAGTGTTGAAAAACTACTTTTCGCCCTTGTGTTAGTGTTGAAAAAGCACTTTTCACACTTGTGTTAGTGTTGAAAAACCACTTTTCGCACTTGTGTTAGTGTTGAAAAACCACTTTTCGCACTTGTGTTGGTGCAGGAAACCACTTTTGCACTTGTATTAGTGTGGAAAAAACACTTTTTGCACTTGTGATAGTGTTGAAAAACCACTTTTCGCACTTGTATTAGTGTTGAAAAACCACTTTTCGCACTTGTGTTGGTGCAGGAAACCACTTTTGCACTTGTATTAGTGTGGAAAAACCACTTTTCGCACTTGTGTTAGTGTTGAAAAACCACTTTTCGCACTTGTGTTAGTGTTGAAAAACCACTTTTCACACTTGTGTTAGTGAAGGAAACCACTTTTCGCACTTGTGTTAGTGTTGAAAATCCACTTTTCGCACTTGTGTTGGTGCAGGAAACCACTTTTGCACTTGTATTAGTGTGGAAAAACAACTTTTCGCACTTGTGTTTGTGTTGAAAAACCACTTTTCGCACTTGTGTTAGTGTTGAAAAACCACTTTTCGCACTTGTGTTAGTGAAGGAAACCACTTTTCGCACTTGTGTTAGTGTTGAAAACCCACTCTTCACACTTGTGTTAGTGTTGAAAATCCACTTTTCGCACTTGTGTTGGTGCAGGAAACCACTTTTGCACTTGTATTAGTGTGGAAAAAACACTTTTTGCACTTGTGATAGTGTTGAAAAACCACTTTTCGCACTACTGTTAGTGTTGAAAAACCACTTTTCGCACTTGAGTTGGTGCAGGAAACCACTTTTGCACTTGTATTAGTGTGGAAAAAACACTTTTTGCACTTGTGATAGTGTTGAAAAACCACTTTTCGCACTTGTGTTAGTGTTGAAAAACCACTTTTCGCACTTGTGTTGGTGCAGGAAACCACTTTTGCACTTGTATTAGTGTGGAAAAACCACTTTTCGCACTTGTGTTAGTGTTGAAAAACCACTTTTCGCACTTGTGTTAGTGTTGAAAAACCACTTTTCGCACTTGTGTTAGTGAAGGAAAGCACTTTTCGCACTTGTGATAGTGTTGAAAACCCACTTTTCGCACTTGTGTTAGTGTTGAAAATCCACTTTTTGCACTTGTGTTGGTGCAGGAAACCACTTTTGCACTTGTATTAGTGTGGAAAAACCACTTTTCGCACTTGTGTTAGTGTTGAAAAACCACTTTTCGCACTTGTGTTAGTGTTGAAAAACCACTTTTCGCACTTGTGTTGGTGCAGCAAACCACTTTTGCACTTGTATTAGTGTGGAAAAAACACTTTTTGCACTTGTGATAGTGTTGAAAAACCACTTTTTGCACTTGTGTTAGTGTTGAAAAACCACTTTTCGCACTTGTGTTAGTGTTGAAAAACCACTTTTCGCACTTGTGTTGGTGCAGGAAACCACTTTTGCACTTGTATTAGTGTGGAAAAAACACTTTTTGCACTTGTGATAGTGTTGAAAAACCACTTTTCGCACTTGTGTTAGTGTTGAAAAACCACTTTTCGCACTTGTGTTAGTGTTGAAAAACCACTTTTTGCACTTGTGTTGGTGCACGAAACCACTTTTGCACTTGTATTAGTGTGGAAAACCACTTTTCGCACTTGTGTTAGTGTTGAAAAACCACTTTTCGCACTTGTGTTAGTGTTGAAAAACCACTTTTCGCACTTGTGTTAGTGTTGAAAAACTACTTTTCGCCCTTGTGTTAGTGTTGAAAAAGCAGTTTTCACACTTGTGTTAGTGTTGAAAAACCACTTTTCGCACTTGTGTTAGTGTTGAAAAACCACTTTTCGCACTTGTGTTGGTGCAGGAAACCACTTTTGCACTTGTATTAGTGTGGAAAAAACACTTTTTGCACTTGTGATAGTGTTGAAAAACCACTTTTCGCACTTGTATTAGTGTTGAAAAACCACTTTTCGCACTTGTGTTGGTGCAGGAAACCACTTTTGCACTTGTATTAGTGTGGAAAAACCACTTTTCGCACTTGTGTTAGTGTTGAAAAACCACTTTTCGCACTTGTGTTAGTGTTGAAAAACCACTTTTCACACTTGTGTTAGTGAAGGAAACCACTTTTCGCACTTGTGTTAGTGTTGAAAATCCACTTTTCGCACTTGTGTTGGTGCAGGAAACCACTTTTGCACTTGTATTAGTGTGGAAAAACAACTTTTCGCACTTGTGTTTGTGTTGAAAAACCACTTTTCGCACTTGTGTTAGTGTTGAAAAACCACTTTTCGCACTTGTGTTAGTGAAGGAAACCACTTTTCGCACTTGTGTTAGTGTTGAAAACCCACTCTTCACACTTGTGTTAGTGTTGAAAATCCACTTTTCGCACTTGTGTTGGTGCAGGAAACCACTTTTGCACTTGTATTAGTGTGGAAAAAACACTTTTTGCACTTGTGATAGTGTTGAAAAACCACTTTTCGCACTACTGTTAGTGTTGAAAAACCACTTTTCGCACTTGAGTTGGTGCAGGAAACCACTTTTGCACTTGTATTAGTGTGGAAAAAACACTTTTTGCACTTGTGATAGTGTTGAAAAACCACTTTTCGCACTTGTGTTAGTGTTGAAAAACCACTTTTCGCACTTGTGTTGGTGCAGGAAACCACTTTTGCACTTGTATTAGTGTGGAAAAACCACTTTTCGCACTTGTGTTAGTGTTGAAAAACCACTTTTCGCACTTGTGTTAGTGTTGAAAAACCACTTTTCGCACTTGTGTTAGTGAAGGAAAGCACTTTTCGCACTTGTGATAGTGTTGAAAACCCACTTTTCGCACTTGTGTTAGTGTTGAAAATCCACTTTTTGCACTTGTGTTGGTGCAGGAAACCAATTTTGCACTTGTATTAGTGTGGAAAAAACACTTTTTGCACTTGTGATGGTGTTGAAAAACCACTTTTCGCACTTGTGTTAGTGGTGAAAAACCACTTTTCGCACTTGTGTTGTTGCAGGAAACCACTTTTGCACTTGTATTAGTGTGGAAAAAACACTTTTTGCACTTGTGATAGTGTTGAAAAACCACTTTTCGTACTGGTGTTAGTGTTGAAAAACCACTTTTCGCACTTGTGTTGGTGCAGAAAACCACTTTTGCACTTTTATTAGTGTGGAAAAACCACTTTTCGCACTTGTGTTAGTGTTGCAAAACCACTTTTTGCACTTGTGTTAGTGTTGAAAAACCACTTTTCGCACTTGTGTTGGTGCAGGAAACCACTTTTGCACTTGTATTAGTGTGGAAAAAACACTTTTTGCACTTGTGATATTGTTGAAAAAACACTTTTTGCACTTGTGTTAGTGTTGAAAAACCACTTTTCGCACTTGTGTTGGTGCAGGAAACCACTTTTGCACTTGTATTAGTGTGGAAAAAACACTTTTTGCACTTGTGATATTGTTGAAAAACCACTTTTCGCACTTGTGTTAGTGTTGAAAAACCACTTTTCGCACTTGTGTTAGTGTTGAAAAACCACTTTTTGCACTTGTGTTGGTGCACGGAACCACTTTTGCACTTGTATTAGTGTGGAAAACCACTTTTCGCACTTGTGTTAGTGTTGAAAAACCACTTTTCGCACTTGTGTTAGTGTTGAAAAACCACTTTTCGCACTTGTGTTAGTGTTGAAAAACTACTTTTCGCCCTTGTGTTAGTGTTGAAAAAGCAGTTTTCACACTTGTGTTAGTGTTGAAAAACCACTTTTCGCACTTGTGTTAGTGTTGAAAAACCACTTTTCGCACTTGTGTTGGTGCAGGAAACCACTTTTGCACTTGTATTAGTGTGGAAAAAACACTTTTTGCACTTGTGATAGTGTTGAAAAACCACTTTTCGCACTTGTATTAGTGTTGAAAAACCACTTTTCGCACTTGTGTTGGTGCAGGAAACCACTTTTGCACTTGTATTAGTGTGGAAAAACCACTTTTCGCACTTGTGTTAGTGTTGAAAAACCACTTTTCGCACTTGTGTTAGTGTTGAAAAACCACTTTTCACACTTGTGTTAGTGAAGGAAACCACTTTTCGCACTTGTGTTAGTGTTGAAAATCCACTTTTCGCACTTGTGTTGGTGCAGGAAACCACTTTTGCACTTGTATTAGTGTGGAAAAACAACTTTTCGCACTTGTGTTTGTGTTGAAAAACCACTTTTCGCACTTGTGTTAGTGTTGAAAAACCACTTTTCGCACTTGTGTTAGTGAAGGAAACCACTTTTCGCACTTGTGTTAGTGTTGAAAACCCACTCTTCACACTTGTGTTAGTGTTGAAAATCCACTTTTCGCACTTGTGTTGGTGCAGGAAACCACTTTTGCACTTGTATTAGTGTGGAAAAAACACTTTTTGCACTTGTGATAGTGTTGAAAAACCACTTTTCGCACTACTGTTAGTGTTGAAAAACCACTTTTCGCACTTGAGTTGGTGCAGGAAACCACTTTTGCACTTGTATTAGTGTGGAAAAAACACTTTTTGCACTTGTGATAGTGTTGAAAAACCACTTTTCGCACTTGTGTTAGTGTTGAAAAACCACTTTTCGCACTTGTGTTGGTGCAGGAAACCACTTTTGCACTTGTATTAGTGTGGAAAAACCACTTTTCGCACTTGTGTTAGTGTTGAAAAACCACTTTTCGCACTTGTGTTAGTGTTGAAAAACCACTTTTCGCACTTGTGTTAGTGAAGGAAAGCACTTTTCGCACTTGTGATAGTGTTGAAAACCCACTTTTCGCACTTGTGTTAGTGTTGAAAATCCACTTTTTGCACTTGTGTTGGTGCAGGAAACCACTTTTGCACTTGTATTAGTGTGGAAAAAACACTTTTTGCACTTGTGATGGTGTTGAAAAACCACTTTTCGCACTTGTGTTAGTGGTGAAAAACCACTTTTCGCACTTGTGTTGTTGCAGGAAACCACTTTTGCACTTGTATTAGTGTGGAAAAAACACTTTTTGCACTTGTGATAGTGTTGAAAAACCACTTTTCGTACTGGTGTTAGTGTTGAAAAACCACTTTTCGCACTTGTGTTGGTGCAGAAAACCACTTTTGCACTTTTATTAGTGTGGAAAAACCACTTTTCGCACTTGTGTTAGTGTTGCAAAACCACTTTTTGCACTTGTGTTAGTGTTGAAAAACCACTTTTCGCACTTGTGTTGGTGCAGGAAACCACTTTTGCACTTGTATTAGTGTGGAAAAAACACTTTTTGCACTTGTGATATTGTTGAAAAAACACTTTTTGCACTTGTGTTAGTGTTGAAAAACCACTTTTCGCACTTGTGTTGGTGCAGGAAACCACTTTTGCACTTGTATTAGTGTGGCAAAACCACTTTTCGCACTTGTGTTGGTGTTGAAAAACCACTTTTTGCAATTGTGTTAGTGTTGAAAAACCACTTTTCGCACTGTGTTGGTGCAGGAAAGCACTTTTGCACTTGTATTAGTGTGGAAAAACCACTTTTTGCACTTGTGTTAGTGTTGAAAAACCACTTTTTGCACTGGTGTTGGTGAAGGAAACCACTTTTCGCACTTGTGTTTGTGTTGAAAACCCACTTTTCGCACTTGTGTTAGTGTTGAAAAGCCACTTTTCCCACTTGTGTTGGTGCAGGAAACCACTTTTGCACTTGTATTAGTGTGGCAAAAACACTTTTTGCACTTGTGATAGTGTTGAAAAACAACTTTTCGCACTTGTGTTAGTGTTGAAGAACCACTTTTCGCACTTGTGTTAGTGTTGAAAAACCACTTTTCGCACTTGTGTTAGTGTTGAAAAACCACTTTTCACACTTGTGTTAGTGTTGAAAAACCACTTTTCGCACTTGTGTTGGTGCAGGAAACCACTTTTGCACTTGTATTAGTGTGGAAAAAACACTTTTTGCACTTGTGATAGTGTTGAAAAACCACTTTTCGCACTTGTGTTAGTGTTGAAAAACCACTTTTCGCACTTGTGTTGGTGCAGTAAACCACTTTTGCACTTGTATTAGTGTGGAAAAACCACTTTTCGCACTTGTGTTAGTGTTGAAAAACCACTTTTCGCACTTGTGTTAGTGTTGAAAAACCACTTTTCGCACTTGTGTTGGTGCAGGAAACCACTTTTGCACTTGTATTAGTGTGGAAAAAACACTTTTTGCACTTGTGATAGTGTTGAAAAACCACTTTTCGCACTTGTGTTAGTGTTGAAAAACCACTTTTCGCACTTGTGTTGGTGCAGTAAACCACTTTTGCACTTGTATTAGTGTGGAAAACCCACTTTTCGCACTTGTGTTAGTGTTGAAAAACCACTTTTCGCACTTGTGTTAGTGTTGAAAAACCACTTTTCACACTTGTGTTAATGAAGGAAACCACTTTTCGCACTTGTGTTAGTGTTGAAAACCCACTTTTCGCACTTGTGTTAGTGTTGAAAATCCACTTTTCGCACTTGTATTAGTGTGAAAAAAACACTTTTTGCACTTGTGATAGTGTTGAAAAACCACTTTTCGCACTTGTGTTAGTGTTGAAAAACCACTTTTCGCACTTGTGTTAGTGTTGAAAAACCACTTTTCGCACTTGTGTTAGTGTTGAAAATCCACTTTTCGCACTTGTGTTGGTGCAGGAAACCACTTTTGCACTTGTATTAGTGTGGAAAAACAACTTTTCGCACTTGTGTTTGTGTTGAAAAACCACTTTTCGCACTTGTGTTAGTGTTGAAAAACCACTTTTCGCACTTGTGTTAGTGAAGGAAACCACTTTTCGCACTTGTGTTAGTGTTGAAAACCCACTCTTCACACTTGTGTTAGTGTTGAAAATCCACTTTTCGCACTTGTGTTGGTGCAGGAAACCACTTTTGCACTTGTATTAGTGTGGAAAAAACACTTTTTGCACTTGTGATAGTGTTGAAAAACCACTTTTCGCACTACTGTTAGTGTTGAAAAACCACTTTTCGCACTTGAGTTGGTGCAGGAAACCACTTTTGCACTTGTATTAGTGTGGAAAAAACACTTTTTGCACTTGTGATAGTGTTGAAAAACCACTTTTCGCACTTGTGTTAGTGTTGAAAAACCACTTTTCGCACTTGTGTTGGTGCAGGAAACCACTTTTGCACTTGTATTAGTGTGGAAAAACCACTTTTCGCACTTGTGTTAGTGTTGAAAAACCACTTTTCGCACTTGTGTTAGTGTTGAAAAACCACTTTTCGCACTTGTGTTAGTGAAGGAAAGCACTTTTCGCACTTGTGATAGTGTTGAAAACCCACTTTTCGCACTTGTGTTAGTGTTGAAAATCCACTTTTTGCACTTGTGTTGGTGCAGGAAACCACTTTTGCACTTGTATTAGTGTGGAAAAACCACTTTTCGCACTTGTGTTAGTGTTGAAAAACCACTTTTCGCACTTGTGTTAGTGTTGAAAAACCACTTTTCGCACTTGTGTTGGTGCAGCAAACCACTTTTGCACTTGTATTAGTGTGGAAAAAACACTTTTTGCACTTGTGATAGTGTTGAAAAACCACTTTTTGCACTTGTGTTAGTGTTGAAAAACCACTTTTCGCACTTGTGTTAGTGTTGAAAAACCACTTTTCGCACTTGTGTTGGTGCAGGAAACCACTTTTGCACTTGTATTAGTGTGGAAAAAACACTTTTTGCACTTGTGATAGTGTTGAAAATCCACTTTTCGCACTTGTGTTAGTGTTGAAAAACCACTTTTCGCACTTGTGTTAGTGTTGAAAAACCACTTTTTGCACTTGTGTTGGTGCACGAAACCACTTTTGCACTTGTATTAGTGTGGAAAACCACTTTTCGCACTTGTGTTAGTGTTGAAAAACCACTTTTCGCACTTGTGTTAGTGTTGAAAAACCACTTTTCGCACTTGTGTTAGTGTTGAAAAACTACTTTTCGCCCTTGTGTTAGTGTTGAAAAAGCAGTTTTCACACTTGTGTTAGTGTTGAAAAACCACTTTTCGCACTTGTGTTAGTGTTGAAAAACCACTTTTCGCACTTGTGTTGGTGCAGGAAACCACTTTTGCACTTGTATTAGTGTGGAAAAAACACTTTTTGCACTTGTGATAGTGTTGAAAAACCACTTTTCGCACTTGTATTAGTGTTGAAAAACCACTTTTCGCACTTGTGTTGGTGCAGGAAACCACTTTTGCACTTGTATTAGTGTGGAAAAACCACTTTTCGCACTTGTGTTAGTGTTGAAAAACCACTTTTCGCACTTGTGTTAGTGTTGAAAAACCACTTTTCACACTTGTGTTAGTGAAGGAAACCACTTTTCGCACTTGTGTTAGTGTTGAAAATCCACTTTTCGCACTTGTGTTGGTGCAGGAAACCACTTTTGCACTTGTATTAGTGTGGAAAAACAACTTTTCGCACTTGTGTTTGTGTTGAAAAACCACTTTTCGCACTTGTGTTAGTGTTGAAAAACCACTTTTCGCACTTGTGTTAGTGAAGGAAACCACTTTTCGCACTTGTGTTAGTGTTGAAAACCCACTCTTCACACTTGTGTTAGTGTTGAAAATCCACTTTTCGCACTTGTGTTGGTGCAGGAAACCACTTTTGCACTTGTATTAGTGTGGAAAAAACACTTTTTGCACTTGTGATAGTGTTGAAAAACCACTTTTCGCACTACTGTTAGTGTTGAAAAACCACTTTTCGCACTTGAGTTGGTGCAGGAAACCACTTTTGCACTTGTATTAGTGTGGAAAAAACACTTTTTGCACTTGTGATAGTGTTGAAAAACCACTTTTCGCACTTGTGTTAGTGTTGAAAAACCACTTTTCGCACTTGTGTTGGTGCAGGAAACCACTTTTGCACTTGTATTAGTGTGGAAAAACCACTTTTCGCACTTGTGTTAGTGTTGAAAAACCACTTTTCGCACTTGTGTTAGTGTTGAAAAACCACTTTTCGCACTTGTGTTAGTGAAGGAAAGCACTTTTCGCACTTGTGATAGTGTTGAAAACCCACTTTTCGCACTTGTGTTAGTGTTGAAAATCCACTTTTTGCACTTGTGTTGGTGCAGGAAACCACTTTTGCACTTGTATTAGTGTGGAAAAAACACTTTTTGCACTTGTGATGGTGTTGAAAAACCACTTTTCGCACTTGTGTTAGTGGTGAAAAACCACTTTTCGCACTTGTGTTGTTGCAGGAAACCACTTTTGCACTTGTATTAGTGTGGAAAAAACACTTTTTGCACTTGTGATAGTGTTGAAAAACCACTTTTCGTACTGGTGTTAGTGTTGAAAAACCACTTTTCGCACTTGTGTTGGTGCAGAAAACCACTTTTGCACTTTTATTAGTGTGGAAAAACCACTTTTCGCACTTGTGTTAGTGTTGCAAAACCACTTTTTGCACTTGTGTTAGTGTTGAAAAACCACTTTTCGCACTTGTGTTGGTGCAGGAAACCACTTTTGCACTTGTATTAGTGTGGAAAAAACACTTTTTGCACTTGTGATATTGTTGAAAAAACACTTTTTGCACTTGTGTTAGTGTTGAAAAACCACTTTTCGCACTTGTGTTGGTGCAGGAAACCACTTTTGCACTTGTATTAGTGTGGCAAAACCACTTTTCGCACTTGTGTTGGTGTTGAAAAACCACTTTTTGCAATTGTGTTAGTGTTGAAAAACCACTTTTCGCACTGTGTTGGTGCAGGAAAGCACTTTTGCACTTGTATTAGTGTGGAAAAACCACTTTTTGCACTTGTGTTAGTGTTGAAAAACCACTTTTTGCACTGGTGTTGGTGAAGGAAACCACTTTTCGCACTTGTGTTTGTGTTGAAAACCCACTTTTCGCACTTGTGTTAGTGTTGAAAAGCCACTTTTCCCACTTGTGTTGGTGCAGGAAACCACTTTTGCACTTGTATTAGTGTGGCAAAAACACTTTTTGCACTTGTGATAGTGTTGAAAAACAACTTTTCGCACTTGTGTTAGTGTTGAAGAACCACTTTTCGCACTTGTGTTAGTGTTGAAAAACCACTTTTCGCACTTGTGTTAGTGTTGAAAAACCACTTTTCACACTTGTGTTAGTGTTGAAAAACCACTTTTCGCACTTGTGTTGGTGCAGGAAACCACTTTTGCACTTGTATTAGTGTGGAAAAAACACTTTTTGCACTTGTGATAGTGTTGAAAAACCACTTTTCGCACTTGTGTTAGTGTTGAAAAACCACTTTTCGCACTTGTGTTAGTGCAGTAAACCACTTTTGCACTTGTATTAGTGTGGAAAAACCACTTTTCGCACTTGTGTTAGTGTTGAAAAACCACTTTTCGCACTTGTGTTAGTGTTGAAAAACCACTTTTCGCACTTGTGTTGGTGCAGGAAACCACTTTTGCACTTGTATTAGTGTGGAAAAAACACTTTTTGCACTTGTGATAGTGTTGAAAAACCACTTTTCGCACTTGTGTTAGTGTTGAAAAACCACTTTTCGCACTTGTGTTGGTGCAGTAAACCACTTTTGCACTTGTATTAGTGTGGAAAACCCACTTTTCGCACTTGTGTTAGTGTTGAAAAACCACTTTTCGCACTTGTGTTAGTGTTGAAAAACCACTTTTCACACTTGTGTTAATGAAGGAAACCACTTTTCGCACTTGTGTTAGTGTTGAAAACCCACTTTTCGCACTTGTGTTAGTGTTGAAAATCCACTTTTCGCACTTGTATTAGTGTGGAAAAAACACTTTTTGCACTTGTGATAGTGTTGAAAAACCACTTTTCGCACTTGTGTTAGTGTTGAAAAACCACTTTTCGCACTTGTGTTAGTGTTGAAAAACCACTTTTTGCACTTGTGTTGGTGCACGAAACCACTTTTGCACTTGTATTAGTGTGGAAAACCACTTTTCGCACTTGTGTTAGTGTTGAAAAACCACTTTTCGCACTTGTGTTAGTGTTGAAAAACCACTTTTCGCACTTGTGTTAGTGTTGAAAAACTACTTTTCGCCCTTGTGTTAGTGTTGAAAAAGCACTTTTCACACTTGTGTTAGTGTTGAAAAACCACTTTTCGCACTTGTGTTAGTGTTGAAAAACCACTTTTCGCACTTGTGTTGGTGCAGGAAACCACTTTTGCACTTGTATTAGTGTGGAAAAAACACTTTTTGCACTTGTGATAGTGTTGAAAAACCACTTTTCGCACCTGTGTTAGTGTTGAAAAACCACTTTTCGCACTTGTGTTGGTGCAGGAAACCACTTTTGCACTTGTATTAGTGTGGAAAAACCACTTTTCGCACTTGTGTTAGTGTTGAAAAACCACTTTTCGCACTTGTGTTAGTGTTGAAAAACCACTTTTCACACTTGTGTTAGTGAAGGAAACCACTTTTCGCACTTGTGTTAGTGTTGAAAATCCACTTTTCGCACTTGTGTTGGTGCAGGAAACCACTTTTGCACTTGTATTAGTGTGGAAAAACAACTTTTCGCACTTGTGTTTGTGTTGAAAAAACACTTTTCGCACATGTGTTAGTGTTGAAAAACCCCTTTTCGCACTTGTGTTAGTGAAGGAAACCACTTTTCGCACTTGTGTTAGTGTTGAAAACCCACTCTTCACACTTGTGTTAGTGTTGAAAATCCACTTTTCGCACTTGTGTTGGTGCAGGAAACCACTTTTGCACTTGTATTAGTGTGGAAAAAACACTTTTTGCACTTGTGATAGTGTTGAATAAACCACTTTTCGCACTACTGTTAGTGTTGAAAAACCACTTTTCGCACTTGAGTTGGTGCAGGAAACCACTTTTGCACTTGTATTAGTGTGGAAAAAACACTTTTTGCACTTGTGATAGTGTTGAAAAACCACTTTTCGCACTTGTGTTAGTGTTGAAAAACCACTTTTCGCACTTGTGTTGGTGCAGGAAACCACTTTTGCACTTGTATTAGTGTGGAAAAACCACTTTTCGCACTTGTGTTAGTGTTGAAAAACCACTTTTCGCACTTGTGTTAGTGTTGAAAAACCACTTTTCGCACTTGTGTTAGTGAAGGAAAGCACTTTTCGCACTTGTGATAGTGTTGAAAACCCACTTTTTGCACTTGTGTTAGTGTTGAAAATCCACTTTTTGCACTTGTGTTGGTGCAGGAAACCACTTTTGCACTTGTATTAGTGTGGAAAAAACACTTTTTGCACTTGTGATGGTGTTGAAAAACCACTTTTCGCACTTGTGTTAGTGGTGAAAAACCACTTTTCGCACTTGTGTTGTTGCAGGAAACCACTTTTGCACTTGTATTAGTGTGGAAAAAACACTTTTTGCACTTGTGATAGTGTTGAAAAACCACTTTTCGTACTGGTGTTAGTGTTGAAAAACCACTTTTCGCACTTGTGTTGGTGCAGAAAACCACTTTTGCACTTTTATTAGTGTGGAAAAACCACTTTTCGCACTTGTGTTAGTGTTGCAAAACCACTTTTTGCACTTGTGTTAGTGTTGAAAAACCACTTTTCGCACTTGTGTTGGTGCAGGAAACCACTTTTGCACTTGTATTAGTGTGGAAAAAACACTTTTTGCACTTGTGATATTGTTGAAAAAACACTTTTTGCACTTGTGTTAGTGTTGAAAAACCACTTTTCGCACTTGTGTTGGTGCAGGAAACCACTTTTGCACTTGTATTAGTGTGGCAAAACCACTTTTCGCACTTGTGTTGGTGTTGAAAAACTACTTTTTGCAATTGTGTTTGTGTTGAAAAACCACTTTTCGCACTGTGTTGGTGCAGGAAACCACTTTTGCACTTGTATTAGTGTGGAAAAACCACTTTTCGCACTTGTGTTAGTGTTGAAAAACCACTTTTTGCACTGGTGTTGGTGAAGGAAACCACTTTTCGCACTTGTGTTTGTGTTGAAAACCCACTTTTCGCACTTGTGTTAGTGTTGAAAAGCCACTTTTCCCACTTGTGTTGGTGCAGGAAACCACTTTTGCACTTGTATTAGTGTGGCAAAAACACTTTTTGCACTTGTGATAGTGTTGAAAAACAACTTTTCGCACTTGTGTTAGTGTTGAAGAACCACTTTTCGCACTTGTGTTAGTGTTGAAAAACCACTTTTCGCACTTGTGTTAGTGTTGAAAAACCACTTTTCACACTTGTGTTAGTGTTGAAAAACCACTTTTCGCACTTGTGTTGGTGCAGGAAACCACTTTTGCACTTGTATTAGTGTGGAAAAAACACTTTTTGCACTTGTGATAGTGTTGAAAAACCACTTTTCGCACTTGTGTTAGTGTTGAAAAACCACTTTTCGCACTTGTGTTGCTGCAGTAAACCACTTTTGCACTTGTATTAGTGTGGAAAAACCACTTTTCGCACTTGTGTTAGTGTTGAAAAACCACTTTTCGCACTTGTGTTAGTGTTGAAAAACCACTTTTCGCACTTGTGTTGGTGCAGGAAACCACTTTTGCACTTGTATTAGTGTGGAAAAAACACTTTTTGCACTTGTGATAGTGTTGAAAAACCACTTTTCGCACTTGTGTTAGTGTTGAAAAACCACTTTTCGCACTTGTGTTGGTGCAGTAAACCACTTTTGCACTTGTATTAGTGTGGAAAACCCACTTTTCGCACTTGTGTTAGTGTTGAAAAACCACTTTTCGCACTTGTGTTAGTGTTGAAAAACCACTTTTCACACTTGTGTTAGTGAAGGAAACCACTTTTCGCACTTGTGTTAGTGTTGAAAACCCACTTTTCGCACTTGTGTTAGTGTTGAAAATCCACTTTTCGCACTTGTGTTGGTGCAGGAAACCACTTTTGCACTTGTATTAGTGTGGAAAAACCACTTTTCGCACTTGTGTTAGTGTTGAAAAACCACTTTTCGCACTTGTGTTAGTGTTGAAAAACCACTTTTCGCACTTGTGTTAGTGAAGGAAACCACTTTTCGCACTTGTGTTAGTGTTGAAAACCCACTTTTTGCAATTGTGTTAGAGTTGAAAAACCACTTTTCGCACCGTGTTGGTGCAGGAAACCACTTTTGCACATGTATTAGTGTGGCAAAACCACTTTTCGCACTTGTGTTAGTGTTGAAAAACCACTTTTTGCACTGGTGTTGGTGAAGGAAACCACTTTTCGCACTTGTGTTTGTGTTGAAAACCCACTTTTCGCACTTGTGTTAGTGTTGAAAAGCCACTTTTCCCACTTGTGTTGGTGCAGGAAACCACTTTTGCACTTGCATTAGGGTGGAAAAAACACTTTTTGCACTTGTGATAGTGTTGAAAAACCACTTTTCGCACTTGTGTTAGTGTTGAAGAACCACTTTTTGCACTTGTGTTAGTGTTGAAAAACCACTTTTCGCACTTGTGTTAGTGTTGAAAAACCACTTTTCGCACTTGTGTTAGTGTTGAAAAACCACTTTTCGCACTTGTGTTGGTGCAGGAAACCACTTTTGCTCTTGTATTAGTGTGGAAAAACCACTTTTCGCACTTGTGTTAGTGTTGAAAAACCACTTTTCGCACTTGTGTTGGTGCAGGAAACCACTTTTGCACTTGTATTAGTGTGGAAAAACCACTTTTCACACTTGTGTTAGTGTTGAAAAACCACTTTTCGCACTTGTGTTAGTGTTGAAAAACCACTTTTCGCACTTGTGTTGGTGCAGGAAACCACTTTTGCACTTGTATTAGTGTGGAAAAAACACTTTTTGCACTTGTGATAGTGTTGAAAAACCACTTTTCGCACTTGTGTTAGTGTTGAAAAACCACTTTTCGCACTTGTGTTGGTGCAGTAAACCACTTTTGCACTTGTATTAGTGTGGAAAAACCACTTTTCACACTTGTGTTGGTGCAGGAAACCACTTTTGCACTTGTATTAGTGTGGAAAAAACACTTTTTGCACTTGTGATAGTGTTGAAAAACCACTTTTCGCACTACTGTTAGTGTTGAAAAACCACTTTTCGCACTTGAGTTGGTGCAGGAAACCACTTTTGCACTTGTATTAGTGTGGAAAAAACACTTTTTGCACTTGTGATAGTGTTGAAAAACCACTTTTCGCACTTGTGTTAGTGTTGAAAAACCACTTTTCGCACTTGTGTTGGTGCAGGAAACCACTTTTGCACTTGTATTAGTGTGGAAAAACCACTTTTCGCACTTGTGTTAGTGTTGAAAAACCACTTTTCGCACTTGTGTTAGTGTTGAAAAACCACTTTTCGCACTTGTGTTAGTGAAGGAAAGCACTTTTCGCACTTGTGATAGTGTTGAAAACCCACTTTTTGCACTTGTGTTAGTGTTGAAAATCCACTTTTTGCACTTGTGTTGGTGCAGGAAACCACTTTTGCACTTGTATTAGTGTGGAAAAAACACTTTTTGCACTTGTGATGGTGTTGAAAAACCACTTTTCGCACTTGTGTTAGTGGTGAAAAACCACTTTTCGCACTTGTGTTGTTGCAGGAAACCACTTTTGCACTTGTATTAGTGTGGAAAAAACACTTTTTGCACTTGTGATAGTGTTGAAAAACCACTTTTCGTACTGGTGTTAGTGTTGAAAAACCACTTTTCGCACTTGTGTTGGTGCAGAAAACCACTTTTGCACTTTTATTAGTGTGGAAAAACCACTTTTCGCACTTGTGTTAGTGTTGCAAAACCACTTTTTGCACTTGTGTTAGTGTTGAAAAACCACTTTTCGCACTTGTGTTGGTGCAGGAAACCACTTTTGCACTTGTATTAGTGTGGAAAAAACACTTTTTGCACTTGTGATATTGTTGAAAAAACACTTTTTGCACTTGTGTTAGTGTTGAAAAACCACTTTTCGCACTTGTGTTGGTGCAGGAAACCACTTTTGCACTTGTATTAGTGTGGCAAAACCACTTTTCGCACTTGTGTTGGTGTTGAAAAACTACTTTTTGCAATTGTGTTAGTGTTGAAAAACCACTTTTCGCACTGTGTTGGTGCAGGAAACCACTTTTGCACTTGTATTAGTGTGGAAAAACCACTTTTCGCACTTGTGTTAGTGTTGAAAAACCACTTTTTGCACTGGTGTTGGTGAAGGAAACCACTTTTCGCACTTGTGTTTGTGTTGAAAACCCACTTTTCGCACTTGTGTTAGTGTTGAAAAGCCACTTTTCCCACTTGTGTTGGTGCAGGAAACCACTTTTGCACTTGTATTAGTGTGGCAAAAACACTTTTTGCACTTGTGATAGTGTTGAAAAACAACTTTTCGCACTTGTGTTAGTGTTGAAGAACCACTTTTCGCACTTGTGTTAGTGTTGAAAAACCACTTTTCGCACTTGTGTTAGTGTTGAAAAACCACTTTTCACACTTGTGTTAGTGTTGAAAAACCACTTTTCGCACTTGTGTTGGTGCAGGAAACCACTTTTGCACTTGTATTAGTGTGGAAAAAACACTTTTTGCACTTGTGATAGTGTTGAAAAACCACTTTTCGCACTTGTGTTAGTGTTGAAAAACCACTTTTCGCACTTGTGTTGGTGCAGTAAACCACTTTTGCACTTGTATTAGTGTGGAAAAACCACTTTTCGCACTTGTGTTAGTGTTGAAAAACCACTTTTCGCACTTGTGTTAGTGTTGAAAAACCACTTTTCGCACTTGTGTTGGTGCAGGAAACCACTTTTGCACTTGTATTAGTGTGGAAAAAACACTTTTTGCACTTGTGATAGTGTTGAAAAACCACTTTTCGCACTTGTGTTAGTGTTGAAAAACCACTTTTCGCACTTGTGTTGGTGCAGTAAACCACTTTTGCACTTGTATTAGTGTGGAAAACCCACTTTTCGCACTTGTGTTAGTGTTGAAAAACCACTTTTCGCACTTGTGTTAGTGTTGAAAAACCACTTTTCACACTTGTGTTAGTGAAGGAAACCACTTTTCGCACTTGTGTTAGTGTTGAAAACCCACTTTTCGCACTTGTGTTAGTGTTGAAAATCCACTTTTCGCACTGTGTTGGTGCAGGAAACCACTTTTGCACTTGTATTAGTGTGGAAAAACCACTTTTCGCACTTGTGTTAGTGTTGAAAAACCACTTTTTGCACTGGTGTTGGTGAAGGAAACCACTTTTCGCACTTGTGTTTGTGTTGAAAACCCACTTTTCGCACTTGTGTTAGTGTTGAAAAGCCACTTTTCCCACTTGTGTTGGTGCAGGAAACCACTTTTGCACTTGTATTAGTGTGGCAAAAACACTTTTTGCACTTGTGATAGTGTTGAAAAACAACTTTTCGCACTTGTGTTAGTGTTGAAGAACCACTTTTCGCACTTGTGTTAGTGTTGAAAAACCACTTTTCGCACTTGTGTTAGTGTTGAAAAACCACTTTTCACACTTGTGTTAGTGTTGAAAAACCACTTTTCGCACTTGTGTTGGTGCAGGAAACCACTTTTGCACTTGTATTAGTGTGGAAAAAACACTTTTTGCACTTGTGATAGTGTTGAAAAACCACTTTTCGCACTTGTGTTAGTGTTGAAAAACCACTTTTCGCACTTGTGTTGCTGCAGTAAACCACTTTTGCACTTGTATTAGTGTGAAAAAACCACTTTTCGCACTTGTGTTAGTGTTGAAAAACCACTTTTCGCACTTGTGTTAGTGTTGAAAAACCACTTTTCGCACTTGTGTTGGTGCAGGAAACCACTTTTGCACTTGTATTAGTGTGGAAAAAACACTTTTTGCACTTGTGATAGTGTTGAAAAACCACTTTTCGCACTTGTGTTAGTGTTGAAAAACCACTTTTCGCACTTGTGTTGGTGCAGTAAACCACTTTTGCACTTGTATTAGTGTGGAAAACCCACTTTTCGCACTTGTGTTAGTGTTGAAAAACCACTTTTCGCACTTGTGTTAGTGTTGAAAAACCACTTTTCACACTTGTGTTAGTGAAGGAAACCACTTTTCGCACTTGTGTTAGTGTTGAAAACCCACTTTTCGCACTTGTGTTAGTGTTGAAAATCCACTTTTCGCACTTGTGTTGGTGCAGGAAACCACTTTTGCACTTGTATTAGTGTGGAAAAACCACTTTTCGCACTTGTGTTAGTGTTGAAAAACCACTTTTCGCACTTGTGTTAGTGTTGAAAAACCACTTTTCGCACTTGTGTTAGTGAAGGAAACCACTTTTCGCACTTGTGTTAGTGTTGAAAACCCACTTTTTGCAATTGTGTTAGAGTTGAAAAACCACTTTTCGCACCGTGTTGGTGCAGGAAACCACTTTTGCACATGTATTAGTGTGGCAAAACCACTTTTCGCACTTGTGTTAGTGTTGAAAAACCACTTTTTGCACTGGTGTTGGTGAAGGAAACCACTTTTCGCACTTGTGTTTGTGTTGAAAACCCACTTTTCGCACTTGTGTTAGTGTTGAAAAGCCACTTTTCCCACTTGTGTTGGTGCAGGAAACCACTTTTGCACTTGCATTAGGGTGGAAAAAACACTTTTTGCACTTGTGATAGTGTTGAAAAACCACTTTTCGCACTTGTGTTAGTGTTGAAGAACCACTTTTTGCACTTGTGTTAGTGTTGAAAAACCACTTTTCGCACTTGTGTTAGTGTTGAAAAACCACTTTTCGCACTTGTGTTAGTGTTGAAAAACCACTTTTCGCACTTGTGTTGGTGCAGGAAACCACTTTTGCTCTTGTATTAGTGTGGAAAAACCACTTTTCGCACTTGTGTTAGTGTTGAAAAACCACTTTTCGCACTTGTGTTGGTGCAGGAAACCACTTTTGCACTTGTATTAGTGTGGAAAAACCACTTTTCACACTTGTGTTAGTGTTGAAAAACCACTTTTCGCACTTGTGTTAGTGTTGAAAAACCACTTTTCGCACTTGTGTTGGTGCAGGAAACCACTTTTGCACTTGTATTAGTGTGGAAAAAACACTTTTTGCACTTGTGATAGTGTTGAAAAACCACTTTTCGCACTTGTGTTAGTGTTGAAAAACCACTTTTCGCACTTGTGTTGGTGCAGGAAACCACTTTTGCACTTGTATTAGTGTGGAAAAACCACTTTTCACACTTGTGTTAGTGTTGAAAAACCACTTTTCGCACTTGTGTTAGTGTTGAAAAACCACTTTTCGCACTTGTGTTGGTGCAGGAAACCACTTTTGCACTTGTATTAGTGTGGAAAAAACACTTTTTGCACTTGTGATAGTGTTGAAAAACCACTTTTCGCACTTGTGTTAGTGTTGAAAAACCACTTTTCGCACTTGTGTTGGTGCAGTAAACCACTTTTGCACTTGTATTAGTGTGGAAAAACCACTTTTCACACTTGTGTTGGTGCAGGAAACCACTTTTGCACTTGTATTAGTGTGGAAAAAACACTTTTTGCACTTGTGATAGTGTTGAAAAACCACTTTTCGCACTACTGTTAGTGTTGAAAAACCACTTTTCGCACTTGAGTTGGTGCAGGAAACCACTTTTGCACTTGTATTAGTGTGGAAAAAACACTTTTTGCACTTGTGATAGTGTTGAAAAACCACTTTTCGCACTTGTGTTAGTGTTGAAAAACCACTTTTCGCACTTGTGTTGGTGCAGGAAACCACTTTTGCACTTGTATTAGTGTGGAAAAACCACTTTTCGCACTTGTGTTAGTGTTGAAAAACCACTTTTCGCACTTGTGTTAGTGTTGAAAAACCACTTTTCGCACTTGTGTTAGTGAAGGAAAGCACTTTTCGCACTTGTGATAGTGTTGAAAACCCACTTTTTGCACTTGTGTTAGTGTTGAAAATCCACTTTTTGCACTTGTGTTGGTGCAGGAAACCACTTTTGCACTTGTATTAGTGTGGAAAAAACACTTTTTGCACTTGTGATGGTGTTGAAAAACCACTTTTCGCACTTGTGTTAGTGGTGAAAAACCACTTTTCGCACTTGTGTTGTTGCAGGAAACCACTTTTGCACTTGTATTAGTGTGGAAAAAACACTTTTTGCACTTGTGATAGTGTTGAAAAACCACTTTTCGTACTGGTGTTAGTGTTGAAAAACCACTTTTCGCACTTGTGTTGGTGCAGAAAACCACTTTTGCACTTTTATTAGTGTGGAAAAACCACTTTTCGCACTTGTGTTAGTGTTGCAAAACCACTTTTTGCACTTGTGTTAGTGTTGAAAAACCACTTTTCGCACTTGTGTTGGTGCAGGAAACCACTTTTGCACTTGTATTAGTGTGGAAAAAACACTTTTTGCACTTGTGATATTGTTGAAAAAACACTTTTTGCACTTGTGTTAGTGTTGAAAAACCACTTTTCGCACTTGTGTTGGTGCAGGAAACCACTTTTGCACTTGTATTAGTGTGGCAAAACCACTTTTCGCACTTGTGTTGGTGTTGAAAAACTACTTTTTGCAATTGTGTTAGTGTTGAAAAACCACTTTTCGCACTGTGTTGGTGCAGGAAACCACTTTTGCACTTGTATTAGTGTGGAAAAACCACTTTTCGCACTTGTGTTAGTGTTGAAAAACCACTTTTTGCACTGGTGTTGGTGAAGGAAACCACTTTTCGCACTTGTGTTTGTGTTGAAAACCCACTTTTCGCACTTGTGTTAGTGTTGAAAAGCCACTTTTCCCACTTGTGTTGGTGCAGGAAACCACTTTTGCACTTGTATTAGTGTGGCAAAAACACTTTTTGCACTTGTGATAGTGTTGAAAAACAACTTTTCGCACTTGTGTTAGTGTTGAAGAACCACTTTTCGCACTTGTGTTAGTGTTGAAAAACCACTTTTCGCACTTGTGTTAGTGTTGAAAAACCACTTTTCACACTTGTGTTAGTGTTGAAAAACCACTTTTCGCACTTGTGTTGGTGCAGGAAACCACTTTTGCACTTGTATTAGTGTGGAAAAAACACTTTTTGCACTTGTGATAGTGTTGAAAAACCACTTTTCGCACTTGTGTTAGTGTTGAAAAACCACTTTTCGCACTTGTGTTGGTGCAGTAAACCACTTTTGCACTTGTATTAGTGTGGAAAAACCACTTTTCGCACTTGTGTTAGTGTTGAAAAACCACTTTTCGCACTTGTGTTAGTGTTGAAAAACCACTTTTCGCACTTGTGTTGGTGCAGGAAACCACTTTTGCACTTGTATTAGTGTGGAAAAAACACTTTTTGCACTTGTGATAGTGTTGAAAAACCACTTTTCGCACTTGTGTTAGTGTTGAAAAACCACTTTTCGCACTTGTGTTGGTGCAGTAAACCACTTTTGCACTTGTATTAGTGTGGAAAACCCACTTTTCGCACTTGTGTTAGTGTTGAAAAACCACTTTTCGCACTTGTGTTAGTGTTGAAAAACCACTTTTCACACTTGTGTTAGTGAAGGAAACCACTTTTCGCACTTGTGTTAGTGTTGAAAACCCACTTTTCGCACTTGTGTTAGTGTTGAAAATCCACTTTTCGCACTGTGTTGGTGCAGGAAACCACTTTTGCACTTGTATTAGTGTGGAAAAACCACTTTTCGCACTTGTGTTAGTGTTGAAAAACCACTTTTTGCACTGGTGTTGGTGAAGGAAACCACTTTTCGCACTTGTGTTTGTGTTGAAAACCCACTTTTCGCACTTGTGTTAGTGTTGAAAAGCCACTTTTCCCACTTGTGTTGGTGCAGGAAACCACTTTTGCACTTGTATTAGTGTGGCAAAAACACTTTTTGCACTTGTGATAGTGTTGAAAAACAACTTTTCGCACTTGTGTTAGTGTTGAAGAACCACTTTTCGCACTTGTGTTAGTGTTGAAAAACCACTTTTCGCACTTGTGTTAGAGTAGTGTAATAATGTTGCTTCTGGGACACCTCCGTTTAACATGGGAAATCCCTATCTAATGTCATTTACCCCCTTGTCTTTTTCAAAAATCATAAACACCTCTATTTCTCCCACCCTCATCTTTATAAACCTTTTGTCTGTAGTACCTATCCTTAATGTTGTTCATTAGACCACTCAAACACTACAAATATTTGTTTTCTCTTATAGACCTATCATCCTTCTTCTACATATCATCTGGCAGATTAATCTTTGACCCATTCACTTCCATATTAATTCTTTCCCTCCCTCATTGCCCCTAAACACCTATATTTCTCTCACCCTGTTCTTTACGAACCTTCTAACCTTTTGACATGTTATCCTTATTCATTAGACCACTTAAACACCTGTGATCCTTCTGACCTTATGGACCTTTTAACCTTTTACTCTTAATATCATCTGGTGAATATAACCCACTCAAACAACGACCCTACAAATATTTGTTTATGCGTGGGAAATAATTTAATTCTCTTGCCACTCTCTTCACCATCTAATATATTAACAAAAAAGATGATTGAGTTTGGTTCTTTATTAAGATATTTTAACTGAGCTAAGATAAAATGGTAAACCTCCCTCAATGTTCTTGTTTGAGCACCTCCAGTGCCACATACCATTTTTAAATTAAAGTATATATTTTCCTGACAACCATCAAAGTTTTCCGTCCACTCAAAAATATTTCCATCTTTTTTACCCAATTCACCGGTATTTAAATTAATTCTCTTATTTGTTTTGTGAATTTTTTTACCAGTTGCCTTTTCAATTATACCTATTTGATATTTTTCACATTCATTATGTTTTCCATTTATATACCAAGGTTGATTACACCTCCACTCTTTAGTCTGGTTGATACTTGGTTCTATCATTTATATAATAGTAAAAAAGGCGGCGGTAGCCCGTTAAAATCCCCAACCCCCCCTTTTTAACTTATCACTTATATATATCTTATCACTTATGTATATCTTATCACTTATATATATCTTATCACTTATATATATCTTATCACTTATATATATCTTATCACTTATATACTTATATAACCATAAGGGAGACTATCAATTCCATTTTCTAAAATAAACCTCTTATCATCAAAAGCCCCCAATGCTTTCTTATTCACCTCTTCTGAATATAATTGATGTTTATAACTTCTTATTCCATTAATCTTTCTAAACTCTTCTTTCTTTGTTGTTAAACAGTTATAATAATCCTTAAAGTTTATTGTTTCTTTAATGACATTTTTCTTTACACCTTTTAATTTCTTATCAGTTTTTTCAACGTTATTCACAATGTATTTATAAGCATAAGCCTTAGACCTCAATCCCACAAATTCACTCATGACATTTCCTCCTAATTCATCCTTGAACTTTCCAATCACCTTTTTATTTTTAGAAGAGAACAACTCACTCTCTGGACTGTAATTACTCGTGTCATAGATATTAATGTCTCTTTTCATGTCTGAATAAACATCGTTGGTATTAATTTTCAAAATAAAACTATCTGTATCCATATAAAGTAGATTAACATCATTTTGATATTTCTTCCTCAAGTTATTATAAAAGTAATCATACATTAATGACTTTGATAAATCAAGAATTGTTGTCCCAATATAAATAGGTTTGTTCATTTCAATACTCTCTTTAATCAAATGGATCGCACAAAAGTTCTCAGTAAAGACCTCAGCTCGAGTAAAACTCGGTCTATTAATTAATTTTGATGCTTGTTCCCAAGATGTTGATAATCTGATATTTTGTCTTTTCCTCACATTCTCCATAGTCTTACCAAAGACCGCATTATTCATCAATTTATAAAAGTCTTTCTCAAAATCTGTTTTTGACTCTGTTCTTCTTTGTGTATTAAAATCAATGTACCCCTTTAACCAATGACTTTGATTGAACTTTAGAACCCTATGGATCTTCTCTACTCTTAGACCTTTTGATAAATATTGTCGCAAATTTCTTTGGTGTAGAACATAATTTTTCTTGTTATATAATGTAGTAAGTAATTTTTCTGTTGATTCACCTATATCAAACGATCGTTGATAATCACTCAACCATTCTTTCTTTGGACTTTCTTTCTCACAAGCAAATGGGAGATCTTTGTGTAGGTTATGGAGTTCCTCTGGATATTTTAAATCAATTTCAAAATAATAACCAACTTTTTCTTCATCCAATTCTTTTTGTGTAGAGATACATACATCTTGTAAAACGTTTTTGTAGTCTTTTTCCTTTACCCATCTAAGTTTTCCATAAGGAAGAGCCTGAGACATTGCCCAGCCATACAGGTTGTTTGCGTCATAGTACATCAAGTAAGAACTCTCTTTCGTTGGATCATAATTTGGAAGATATTTGTTATTTGCTTTTGCGTATCTACTCGAGCAGACTTGTGAAATTCCACCTCTTTTTGCCTTTTCAATCATCAAAAGCATATCAACATCGGTTATCAAATCCAAATCTTGTTTTGTCATTTTCAACATCGCACTCCAGGCCAATCCAGGTGCTGTGTAGTAGTGAGCAGGATCCAATCCATATCCAGTGCGACAAACAGATCTAAAGGCTTCAAATACATCGGCCAATAAAAGCACATCAGTTTTGAGATACAAATCGTGATACTCGCCAAGATTCCTGATGTTATATTTTTCCCAAACATTTTGTGCGTGTACATAATCTTTATCAGATATATTACTGTTGTTTAATTTGTTATAGAAATTTTCTTTTGAAGGAAGTTGTGTTTCATTGAATCTCTCAAATGAGTCCATATAGTCATAGGGGTAAATTCCCTTTTGTGTTAGAAAATCTTTATCTAAAAAATACTCTGAAAGACATGGAAACTCTTTTAGATTTTGAACCAAGTTAACCAATGGACTTGCCATGAATTTAAATGTATCAAGAAATCTGATATGAGTAATAGGAGATGTGTGAATTGTTTTTGTGAATGAAATGTATTTCTGATCCGTGTTTGGAATTGCTGAGATACTTCCAGAAGTCTTTGAGAGTTCCTTGATAAATAGATGTGTATCATAATGAGCGTTGTTATGAAGAAAGACAGGAATGAAAGAGGGGAGTTGATAATTAATATTACAACTTTGATGAGCCAGACCTCTATATTTACCAGTGAGATGACAATGGTCTCTAACCTTTAGACCTTTACCAATTTTCTCCTCACAAATATGACAGACATTGTTTTTTATAAATTCCCTTTTTTCTTTACTTGTTAAGGACATTGGTTTATTGGTTTCTCTCATTATCTTGGTTAATCGAACACAGTCTTTTTCTAGTCGTTTCACAAACTCCTCTGGGGTATTTGAGCCTCTATACATCTCTAACTTGTTATATTTATCACCAACGGATGATTTGATATAATAACAAAAACCACAAGGAGTATGTTTTTGATATTTATTTGTGTATGATTCTTTTGGATCTGGAGAAGCAGTATCAATTTTTTCTAAAATACTTTCAAAATCAGCATATATAACAAATGGATGTTTGATCTTTTTATTTTCATCTTTGAATGTGATCTTTGAGCCTTCTTTAGGCATATTGATTACCGTTGATTTATGTTCGCCACAATAATTTGAATGTTTATCTAATCTTTCTTGTGAATTGAAGAAGTTAAGACAACGCAAACAAATATATATTTTATTTGTTCTCTTACAGACTTGTGGTTTTATTAATTTAGCAATATCTTTGATGTATGTATAATGTGAATTTTCGTCTGAATTAAAATATAGAAGATTAATATGAGTTTGTTTACAATTGTCAGAAAGCTTTAAAACCTGAATGTTGTTTGTTTCTGTTAGACCATAAACATTAACTGATAAATTATTCATCTTTTCAAATTTAGGAATATCATTTAAAGTCATCGGAAACTTTAGATCTTTCGTATTTAATGTATTCTCATATTTTTTATAATGAGATACTCTTTCATCATGAAAATGTGGAGGATGTAAGTGTGCTAAAATAGACCAGAGAAAACATTTATTGTCTTTATTTTTGATATTGATAACTGCTTTTCTATTTTTGATAACACTGGGTAAATCAATGTAAGAAGAAGCTTTTAGAGGATCTGATTTAAGAATATGAATGTCTATGTAAATAATTTTTCCTATATTGAATCCACTTCCTACGATTGAATTATCCACATCTTGCTCTTGTTTAATAAGTTCATCATAGACTCCTGATGTTTTAAAATCTTGATATGAAGATATAAAGTGTGGCTCAGTTCTCATGTATGGTGCATCTATAACTCCTTCATCCTTTGTCATTTCTAATTTTACTCCCATATAAAATTTAAGTGGTTTCATTTCCTTTAGTGTTTTTTCAATCAACGTTTGAACAGCAGGTTTAACTATTTCTACAGCATCAACTATAGACTCTGGTTCAGGAGGTTTGAAGTTAAAGACTCTTATTTTAATATGTCCTTTGAATGCTCCATCAGAGTTTTTAGTTGTGATAAAATTTGATAAATGTAGATTTGTTTTAAGATGTATTTTGAAGCCTTTCTTGAAGATATTTTTATTACATGTAGAACAGTGTTTTGTTTCAGGTGGAAGAGGGGAAAGTTTGTTTAAAATGTTGTATGTATGTTTTGCGGTGAGAATATGTTGTTTATAATATTTTACTTCCTTCTCGCAAGTATCACAATAAACCATATTTATAGCGTGAGAAAACGTGGTGTTTTATATATATCACTGTGCTTAAAATAAAACACTTTTGAGCTTTACAGCTCCGTTTTATATATATCGCTGTGCTTAAACTAAAACACTTTTTCACTCAGAATCATCTAAGTCATAACTATCACATGAATACTCAGAATCATACTCAGAGTCATCAATAAAGCTACTCTCATAACTATCATTTGAGCACAAACTATTAGTATCATAACTATCATCTGTGTTCAATGAAATACTATCATCACCATCGTCCGAGTTCAATGAAATACTATCATCACTATCGTCCGAGTTCAATGAAATAGTAAAATCTTCACTGCTGTAATGACTCATATTTAATTAGCAGAAAAAACCTTTCCATCTATACCAATATACTTTCTTTCATTAACGGATTCAATCTCTACATTTTTAATATCAAAAGTTATCTTTAAATAATCTCTAACTATCATAGAACGAAATGACATTTCACCAGAAATATTAACATCATTCATTTTACTTAGATCTACACCCTTTGGATTATTAAAGAAAATACAAATGTCTCCTCTAGAATTATTAATGGTCTTATCATTCTTTTTCAAAGTATCGTGGTCAATCACTTTTTCAAGCTTTGAATAAATTGCCAGGAGTAGAGGAGAAACTTTTGTTAGATTTACTTTAATGGATGTCTTTCCAGGTATAGTTAGAGCTCTTCCTTTAAATGAAATAGAGGGGCTCATGTTATTTTCCATAACTGGTTTTACCCAAAAATTTCCATATTTATCTTTGTTCAATTTAACATCTTTGACATATTTTTCTATATCTTCCACCGAAGTAGAGATTGATTGAAATTTGTCTTTTGTGCTTTGAAACATTGTATTTATTAATGAATAAACTTGCGTTTAGTTTAAGTAAAAATTTACTATATAAATATGATAAGTTCTGAAGGATATTTAGAATTTCCAGACTCTCCATATGATAAATTAGAGAATTGTCCAGCTTGTGATAGAATAGGGCTTAATAATGAGGGTTCATATAAACAATGTTTATTCTGTGATTATATTCTAATTAATGATAATAAGAAATATAAAAAAACATATAACTCTTTTAAATTAGAACCAAAAATGAATTACTTTACAAGATTAATAAGAGAGATGAATGTTAAGCATTATGGTGATAATACACCATTTCTTACAAGGAAAGAGACTCTTTGTATTGAGGAAATGTATAAGGGTTTAATGATATTTATTATTCAAAATAATTTTAATGGAAATGTTAATACAAGATACTATATAAATAAAATAATGAATTATTTTGAAATTAAACCCGAACTCAGGATAAAATATAGAGTTTCTAAAATAGCTCAAAAAAAGTTAGATGACTTGTTTTCCAAATATATAAATGAATGATTTTTTACCCGTTTGGGAAAATAAGATAAAGTTTAATAACCATAAAAACATTCCAAATTCATTGAGATGTCTAATAGTTGGTTCAAGCGGATGTGGGAAAACCTGTTTACTTTTAAAGATGCTCCTTGGTCCTAATTTTTTAGATTATGATAATTTAATAATTTTTACAAAGTCAAGTTTTCAACCCGAGTATCAACTACTCTCACAGGGTTTTAATGCAGGTCTTAAAAAGGAAGACATTATCGGTTTATTTAAACTTCAAAACAAACTGAATGATTATAATATTGAAGATATAATACAATTATTTTGTGATACACAGAAATCAAAATCGAAACCCATAACTTGTATTCTCAGTGATAATACGGATGATATACCTTCACCTCAAGATTTAGATAAATCAAAAAAGAACCTCGTCATCTTTGATGATTGTGTTAATGAGAGAAACCAAACAGTAATGGATAGCTACTATACAAGAGGGAGACATTCTTCTTGTAATTGTATATATCTTAGTCAATCATATTTTCAACTCCCTCGACGCTCAATAAGAAACAATGCCAATACTTTTATTTTATTTAAGTTAAATTCAATAGATGTAAATAATTTTTGGAGAGATAATTGCTCTACGTTATGTAGTAAAAAAGAATTTGAAAATTATATGAAACACACGATTGGAAAATATAAATATATTGTTGTGAAACAAGATGAGATACTAAATGATATTTTTCAATAAATAAATACAGAAAATGAATACCGAAGAAAGAGAAAGAAAGTTTAAGGAACATCAACAATTAGTTTCAAAAGTTGTTAAACAACAGGAAGAGATAAAGAAGAAACGGAGACAGAAACTAACTGGTGAAGAAGCCTTTGAAAGAAAACAAGAGAAATTCTTTAAACCACTTTTGAAAACTCAACACTCACCTACAGTTCCCACGGTAGAATTTACTCCGAAAAAACTTCAAATGCTCAAAGATTTTAGTCAGATAACAAAACAAGAACTTGGTGAATTAGAATATGATGACGAGGGATTATTTCGGAAACTTGAGCAGGTAAATCAACCCCCTAATTATGTTGTGGAAGCTCTTCAAAACAATGAATATTCGGCGGGTTCAAAAACCAGAGCAGGTCTCATTCCAACAGAAGAACCAGCAGTGTTTCATCTTGTGGAAGAAAAGGTATTGATATTTAATGATGAATTGATGTTCTTGAGTTCTACTCAACCAAATGTTAAATTAACTCCAAGATTAATGTTTCTTCTAACAAACCCCGGATTCAGCGGTTCAAAATATTTTGAGGAACCACTTGATATGGAAAGAGAGGAAGATAGGGTATATATTGAGTTGTTAAATGCACTTGATTATGGAGTTTCTGTTGCTGGTAAAAGTAAGAAGAATGAGAAGGAGAAACATATTATTGATGCTTTAAGTAAGCTTGGTTCGGGTGTTAGTTTTCTTCCAAATGACCCATCACAATTAGTTAATAGGCTATTATTGTTGTTAGGTAGTAAGAAGGCTGGAAACAACAATTGTTTTAATGAATCCTCAGCCATTTTAGATCAGTTGATGAACATGAAAATAATTAATAAATGTCAATACAAAGATATTTTATTAGATATTAAATAAGATGAGAAGCACAATTCTTAGTTTTAATTTCACAACGAGCGATTACACAGCTTCATTCCCTTACCCACTACAACTTGACCCCCTTACCTCATATGAGGCATCTTTGTTGTCAATGGAAACTTACAATACCCTTTTTAATATCACAGAGAAAAACAACAAGTTTAGTTATAATCCAGGAAGTGGATATAAAACTATAACCGTTTCACCTGGAGCTTACGAGATTTCTCAAATATCTTCAGAAGTCTCTCGCCTTATGAAAGAAAAAGGTGATGAACCAAAAAATATTGTAATAGATATTCAAACACACACTTCAAAATCAACTATTAAACTTAAAAATAATTATAAAGTTGATTTCACGATTGAAAATTCGTTTAGAGAGCTATTGGGTTTCTCTTCAAAAAAGATTGAAACTAACGGGACGTTTTACAGTGATAATGTTATCCAAATATCCTCCGGTATAAATTCAGTATTAATTCATTGTGATTTGATTGATGGTGCTTATAACGATGGAATAAGAACAAATACAATATTTTCATTCAGTGCATACTCAACCCCGATTGGTTATAAATTTAATATGGAACCAAAAAATCTTGTCTATTTACCTGTGTCAGGAAAAACCATATACAGAGTAAGTTTTAGGATAACCGACCAAGATAATCGTATGATATCCTTTAATGATGAAATTATATCCATCAGAATTCACCTACGTGAAGTTTTTCAATAAATAAATAATGGTTATTGTGAGAAAACACGAGTTGGGAAAATATAAAATAATTACAGGGGAGGGCATGTTCCTTTCACCAGACTATACAAGGTATGTGGGTAGAGGATACTATAAACCTAAGAGACAACGAGGTGTAGGTCATCAATTTCGAAATAAAGGAGATGGGATAATTGATACTCTAATGGGTATTGGTTCAACCATCGTTAAACATAAAGACCTAATTGGTTCAACTGCTTCTGCCGTGGGCTCCGTTGCGGGTGCTATAAAGAGTATAAAAGATGCTCAAAAGGAGTCTCATAAATTACAAGCAATCAAAGAAATAAAAAAAGGTAAAACTCAACTATCTTCACAAGAACGACAAAAAATCATTAAAATACTTGGGTCAGGGTTTCAACAATTTTAATGCTATATAAATACAAGTATGGAAGCGATTGATAGTATCTATGATTTGGATGATACGATTATCATTTCAAACTCCACTAAAAAGGAAGACTATTTTAAGGTAAATGCTATAACAGGAACAGACTGGAATTCAAACGGAACAAAAAGTTTTGAAATAAATAATCAACAAACTTACTTGAATATAGCTGATAGTTTCTTGCTGTGTAAATTTAAATTCACTAAGGCTGCGAATAATACTAATGCTACACTCGTAAATGATTTCTTCTGGAAAATGTTTGACAGTGTCCGCCTGTATATTGGAACACAAGAGGTTGAAGCGGTTGATTATGTCTCTGCTACATCTGAAATGATGAAATTTACACTATATTCGTTTAGTGATAGAATGGGTAAGGGAGCTGTTGAAGGTTTTATTCCTGATATGTCAACGGGTACAAACGCAGACCCTGGTTATAGTCAAAGGAAGTCAATGTATAATGATGAAACAAAAGCAGTGAATAGTTTTACCGTAGCAGTACCTCTTAAAGGTATATTTGGATTTTGCGATTATGATAAAGTTTTGTATGGTCTTAAAATTAGATTTCAACTACAAAGGAATGATAATGTAAATAGGTTGCTTTTTGGGGATGAAAATGCTTTTGGAGACAACAATAAATTTGTTATTAATGATTTGTGTTGGTATATCAGTGAATATACTCCTAATCTTAAAACGGAAGAGATGTTAAATAGAAGACTTAACTCAAAGAAACCGCTAAATGTATCATACCTTAAAAGAAGATGTCAACACGTTAAACTGGAACACACTACCTACACTTGGAATTTGGGTGTTCTTCAAGGAAAGCCACGATACCTCTGGCTCATTTTTAAAAAACCAGATGGAGAGGACGGTACTAATAAGAATAATGCGCTGAGTGATAATGCTAAGGTGAAACAACTTCGGGTTTCTCTTGATGGCACATTTTATCCGCGAGATAGATTGGAAATTGATTGGGAAAAAAATGATTATGCGGAAGCCTACAAGTCCTACCAAAAGGTGTGTGAAAGTAATGGTAATAATGATCCTATTTTGGATATGGTTGCATTTAAAGGTTTATATACAATCTACGCAATTGACCTGAGTTCTCAAAAGGAAACTATAAAGTCTAATCGAGTGGATACTTCTCTATACATTGAAAGAGGGGAGAATGAAGAAGTTGATGCTTATTGTTTGCTTTTGGAGGAAACAGAATTACAGATTAATACAGATAATGGTGTTATGATTAATATCACATAGGTTTTTTCTCATAAATAAATGGTTGGGGTATATGTTAATCAAATCAATCTTAATAAATTAACATCTTGTATTCAAAATCAAAAGCCTTGTATTATTAATGTTAATACAATTCAAAGAAAAGGAGCTGTAAGAATTGATGTTTTACTCACACACACACAAGTAAAAACACTAAATGATGTTGGATCACTTAAAATTAAAATGACGAAACCTATGTTAAAGAAATATTCAATAGACGAGTCAAGAGGAGGATTTCTCCCGTTTCTAATTCCTTTATTTGCTGGTTTAAGTGCGGCGGGAGCATTGACTGGTGGTATTTCAGCAGCGGTAAAAACTGCTAACGAAAGGAAGGCACAACTAAAAGCTCAAAAAGAATTGGAAAGACATAACAAGGAGTTGGAGAAACAAATTAGTGGAAGTGGTGTAATTGTAGATTTTGCTCAAAAACTTGAAAGTCTACCTGATAAAGCTAGATTGTTGGTTGGTGATATGCTTTCCTCTATCGCTCAAGCGGGTGTTAAACTAACTAAACGGGGTAATGGATTGTATCTTTCTCATAAATAAATGGATAAATGGTTTAAACAATTTGGAAAGAATACAACGTCAAATATAGAACTAGCCAAGTATTGTAAAACACTAAAAATTGATAATGTGGTAATCTGTATGAGAGATGAATTAATACATATAAATAAGAATACAAAGAATATTATTATGAATTTAGACACACAGAATGGTTCTCATTGGGTTTGTATTCATAATAGTCAGGATAAATATTATTTTGATAGTTATGGTATGCCACCACCTGTTGAAGTAATACAATTCTTACAGAATGGTGTTTATCAAACATTTCAAGTTCAAGAAATTAATTCTAAATGTTGTGGTCAATTATGTTTATATGTATTATTTCAACTCAACAATAATGAAAAGTTTTATGATATCATTTTTAATCTAATATAAATGACTTATGTTGGAAAAGATGGTTCTATCTTTGGAAAATCCTCTCAGGATATTGATTTATCAAATTATTATACAAAGGCACAGGCTGAACGACAAAAATATAGTGTAAGTAAAAATATTAATATGAAGAATACTTATAAATTAATCAATTATCCAAACCCTACAGATGCGAATGACTTAATTAGATTAAGTGATTTATCACAATATATATTTTTAAAGAAAACAGCACGTTTTGTGAAAGAAGTAAAATTTACAACCACAACACCTGGTTATACTGACCATACACCTTTCCTCATTGAATTTAACTACCTGCTTACAATTGAATTTTATAAAGAAGGACATTTAGTTAATATGTGAATTAATAAATGGGGGTATGATATGCCTGATTTAGGGTATAATTGGTCTTTTTCAATAAACATAGAAGACCTACATGATTTAAATCAGTCTCGTAAAGAAGAATATTATCCACTTGGTGAAGATAAGGATTTATGTGGAAGTACAATTAGTAAACAACAAATACGTGATTTTAAGAAAATAAAAATATATGATAGTATAGCGATGGTTCGCATGACAAAGAAGGAAGGTAATGAGATAAGGATAGAAAGCCGAGGAATACAAACCGATTTGGTAGTGGGAAGATGGGGTGGTATTACCTGTCATAATATTAATCTCACATATATTTCTGATACATAAATGGCAGGAAGAAGACTACAAGAGAATTATAATTTTTGTATTCAAGGATACCTACAAGAAAAGGGTGCTCGGTATTACATACCTTATGATTTGGAGCATATACATGGGAATTTTGTCATAAAAAACTGGCCTTATACTGATATTGTTAAACCCACAAATAGAGACTTGTTTAAAATATTAAATAAAAATGAACTTCTCAAAGTTATGAAATATAAAACTCTTTTAGAAATCGTCAACAAATCTTATTGGTATCCTATTATGAGAAAAATAATTATAGATACAAGAATATCTCAAAATCCAGATGAGTATATGTATAATATTCTTTGGGGTTCAAACTCAAGGGTAGCAAGGGATGAGGAAGGAGTTGAAGAAGAGAAGGAGGAAAGAGAGAAAAAGGAGAAGGAGGAAAGGGAGAGGGAGGAGAAGGAGGAGAGGGAGAAAAAGGAGGAGAAGGAGGAGAGGGAGAAAAAGGAGAAGGAGGAAAGGGAGAAAAGGGAGAAGGAGGAAAGAGAGAAAAAGGAGAAGGAGGAAAGGGAGAGGGAGAAAATGGAGGAGGAGGAGAGGGAGCAAAGAGAGAGGGAGGAAAAATATAAAAAGATGGAAATCACTGAGATTCATAAAAGATTGAGTGTATTAAAGCAAATAAATCAATCTCAACGCACCGAAGAGGAAATTAAAGAATTAACAACTCTTATGAAGATAATGGTTTCAAAAATAAGAACGTCAATGTCTTCAATTTCAGAGATTTAAACGAGAAAGTGGTGAAGAAGAAGAAGAAGAAGAAGGAAAAGATTATGTGATTGATGATGTTGGTGTCATTGACTTTAGTTAGTTTTTATTTGTAAATAAATGGAGGAGAGAGTGAAGGCATTCCTTAGGATTCTTTATGTTTTAAAAATAAAGATTGAAATGTATATGTTGAAAACCAAAAAGGTTTTGATACTCTGTCGGAATTTTTCTGATAAATAAATATGAGTTATTGTCTCAAATGTAAAAAGAAAACTAAATCTAAAAATATCTCTTATGTTAAAGCTAAAAATAATAGAGTTTATCAAAAAGGAATATGTCAAGTATGTGGCTCTAAAAAGTGCCAATTCATCTCTCCTAAAAGAGGAGGAGACATACAAAAGTTTCTGTCAGGAAGTAAATTTACAACAACTGGAATTCCAGGGGAATTACACCTTCCAGGGTATTCTTTCTGTGGTCCAGGAACAAACTTGGATAAAAGATTAGATGAGGCTGACAATCCTAAACCTTGGTCTAAACCTACAAATAGGGTTGACGAAGTGTGTATGAAGCATGATATTGCTTATGGGAAAACCACTACGTTGACTGAAAAACATAAAGCCGACAGCGAAATGTTGTATAATTTGTCTTTGATACAAAATCCAACGTTGAGAGAGAAAGTTGATAGGTTTATTGTGAGAAATTTGATAAATGCTAAATTGAAACTTGGTCTTGGTTATTCCTCAAAAAACTATTAGGCTCTAATGATGTCATCAAGACTGAGGAGCTTTTGGCTGAAGAATTACACAAACCTATAATCACAAAGTTTAAAAGAAGGAAGGTTTATTCTAAATACACCGACCACATATGGTCCGCTGATTTAATTGAATTGAATAATGACAGGGGATACAGGTATGCTTTAACCGTTATTGATTTGAGGAGTAGATTTGCCTGGGTTGTCCCTTTAAAAAATAAAAGGGGTGATACTTTAATGTTAGCCTTTAAGCTAATATTTGATCGGGATAAAAGGAAACCAAAGAAGTTATGGACTGATGAGGGAACAGAGTTCTATAACAAAATATTCATGAAATTTCTTAAGGGGAAGGGTATTAAATTATACAGCACCTTTAATGAAGGAAAGGCAGTTGTTATTGAGCGTTTTAATCGTACTTTGAAAGAGAAATTATATAAAAAATTCACAGAACTCGGTTCTCAAAAATGGGTGTATTTAATGCAGGATATTGTCGATAATTACAATAATACAGTTCATTCATCAACAAAATCAAAGCCATCAGAAACATTTACAAAATTAGAATATGAAAAGGAGATTAATTTGAGAAAGCCCAAGTTTAAAGTTGGTGATATTGTAAGGATATACAAATGGAAAAGTCATTTTGAGAAAGGTTATACACAAAAATGGACTCGTGAATTATTTAAAATCATTGATGTAATGGATACAGTCCCTTGGACCTACAAATTATATGATTTAAATGGAGAAGAAATCTTGGGTTCATTTTACTCACAAGAATTACAAAAAACACAAGTAAGCAGATAATACCCTTGAAAATAATAAATAAATAAATAAAATGTAATGGGGATACGTTTTTAAATCTGTGAACCCCAAACACAGAATCCCACAACTTTTTAGTTGGGGCTTAACTTTTGTGTGTGTATAATGGGGATACGTTTTTAAATCTGTGAACCCCAAACACAGAATCCCACAACTTTTTAGTTGGGGCTTAACTTTTGTGTGTGTATAATGGGGATACGTTTTTAAATCTGTGAACCCCAAACACAGAATCCCACAACTTTTTAGTTGGGGCTTAACTTTTGTGTGTGTATAATGGGGATACGTTTTTAAATCTGTGAACCCCAAACACAGAATCCCACAACTTTTTAGTTGGGGCTTAACTTTTGTGTGTGTGTGTATGTGCGAGTGAGTCATAATAATATACAAACCCTAACCCAACCCAAGCCCTAACCCAACCCCATCCCTAACCCAAACCCATCCCTAACCCAACCCATCCCTAACCCAACCCCATCCCTAACCCAACCCCATCCCTAACCCAACCCCATCCCTAACCCAACCCCATCCCTAACCCAACCCCATCCCTAACCCAACCCCAACCCTAACCCAACCCCATCCCTAACCCAACCCCATCCCTAACCCAACCCATCCCTAACCCTCACATTCAAAATCCCAACCCTAACCCAATCCCATCCCTAACCCAACCCCAACCCTAACCCTCACATTCAAAATCCCAACCCTAACCCAACCCATCCCTAACCCAACCCCATCCCTAACCCAACCCCATCCCTAACCCAACCCCAACCCTAACCCTCACATTCAAAATCCCAACCCTAACCCAACCCCATCCCTAACCCTCACATTCAAAATCCCAACCCTAACCCAACCCCATCCCTAACCCTCACATTCAAAATCCCACCCAAACCCTAACATAATCTTTCTTTTCTTCTTTTTTAAATACGTATTTCTTTTTTTTTTTTTCCTCTTACTCCAATTCTGTCTTTCAAGGCTTTTAAGTTTGAAGAAGTAGAAATGGGAAGAAAGAATTTTCCAGCATTTTCTTCCTCGAACTTTCTTGATATTGCTTAAATCAAGCGTCATTAAATAAAGAACATTGTTCATTGCTTTAGAATCCAAAGAGTCTCCAAGAGGAACCCCACAGGTAGAGTCTCCAAAATAAAACCAACTTTCCAAGTTCCCAAGGTATAACCACATTCCTGTTGAGCCTCCAAGATAGGTATCACATTCCGAGTCATCAAAACAAAACCCCCATTCCGAGTCTCCAAAACGAAACCAGTTTTCAAAGTCTCCAAGGTAAAACTCTTTTCCTAATTTTATGAAATTTAGTGAGTCTCCAAGGTAGGCTCCACAGTTAGAACCATCTAGGCAGACCTCATAATTAGTTTTTCCCAAATTTAGTGAGTCTCCAAGGTAGGCTCCACAGTTAGAACCATCTAGGCAAACCTCATAATTTGTTTTTCCCAAATTTAGTGAGTCTCCAAGGTAGGCTCCACAGTTAGAACCATCTAGGCAGACCTCATAATTTGTTTTTCCCAAATTTAGTGAGTCTCCAAGGTAGGCTCCACAGTTAGAACCATCTAGGCAAACCTCATAATTTGTTTTTCCCAAATTTAGTGAGTCTCCAAGGTAGGCTCCACAGTTAGAACCATCTAGGCAGACCTCATAATTTGTTTTTCCCAAATTTAGTGAGTCTCCAAGGTAGGCTCCACAGTTAGAACCATCTAGGCAGACCTCATAATTTGTTTTTCCCAAATTCAGTGAGTCTCCAAGGTAGGCTCCACAGTTAGAACCATCTAGGCAAACCTCATAATTTGTTTTTCCCAAATTTAGTGAGTCTCCAAGGTAGGCTCCACAGTTAGAACCATCTAGGCAGACCTCATAATTTGTTTTTCCCAAATTCAGTGAGTCTCCAAGGTAGGCTCCACAGTTAGAACCATCTAGGCAAACCTCATAATTTGTTTTTCCCAAATTTAGTGAGTCTCCAAGGTAGGCTCCACAGTTAGAACCATCTAGGCAGACCTCATAATTTGTTTTTCCCAAATTTAGTGAGTCTCCAAGGTATAACTCTTTGGCTGGGTCATCAAGGTAGAACTCGTTCAGTGGGTTTTGTTTTGATAACTCACAATAAGTATCATCATGGTAGAACTCTTTTTCAGGATTTTGTGGATCTCCAAGGTATAACTCTTTGGCTGGGTCATCAAGGTAGAACTCGTTCTGTGGGTCTTGGTTGTTCAAAAGATCTTCAAACAAAAAAATAACTTTATCCCAAGTTGTGTTAAAAGTAGAATTTTCATTTCGTAGCTCAGATACAATTTCCTCCATCGACAAGAGGTTCGAGTCCAGTTCATCAATCTGAAGGTTGAGCTCTACACAGGTAGTAGGACTCCAAGGAATAGCAAAGTTATCCCATTCCATTTCGGCATAGGAGTCCATTCTCAAGTGAAGCAGAAAGCGTGTTTGAAAAAGCCTGTGTGGTCGGTGCCTTTTATAAGAAGGGCTGGGTGTGTGTCATTTCCTGTGGAAATTCCCTGGGCGTGTCTTAACTGGAAATGATGTGATGGAAATTCCCTGAAAATGATGTTATGTATTACCTGGAAATGATACAATGCTGAAGAGTTTATAAAGTGGGTGGGACTTAGCAAAAGTGGGAGGAGCTTAGCAAAAGTGGGCGGGGCTTAGTAAAAAGTGGGCGTGGCTTAACAAAAAGTGGTCGGGGCTTAGTAAAAATGGGCGTGGTTTACCAAAAAGTGGGCGGGGCTTACCAAAAAATGGTATGTGGCACTGGAGGCGCTCAAACAAGAACATTGAGGGAGGTTTACCATTTTATCTTAGCTCAGTTAAAATATCTTAATAAAGAACCAAACTCAATCATCTTTTTTGTTAATATATTAGATGGTGAAGAGAGTGGCAAGAGAATTAAATTATTTCCCACGCATAAACAAATATTTGTAGGGTCGTTGTTTGAGTGGGTTATATTCACCAGATGATATTAAGAGTAAAAGGTTAAAAGGTCCATGAGGTCAGAAGGATCACAGGTGTTTAAGTGGTCTAATGAATAAGGATAACATGTCAAAAGGTTAGAAGGTTCGTAAAGAACAGGGTGAGAGAAATATAGGTGTTTAGGGGCAATGAGGGAGGGAAAGAATTAATATGGAAGTGAATGGGTCAAAGATTAATCTGCCAGATGATATGTAGAAGAAGGATGATAGGTCTATAAGAGAAAACAAATATTTGTAGTGTTTGAGTGGTCTAATGAACAACATTAAGGATAGGTACTACAGACAAAAGGTTCATAAAGATGAGGGTGGGAGAAATAGAGGTGTTTATGATTTTTGAAAAAGACAAGGGGGTAAATGACATTAGATAGGGATTTCCCATGTTAAACGGAGGTGTCCCAGAAGCAACATTATTATACTACTCGTGTTAGTGTTGAAAAACCACTTTTCGCACTTGTGTTGGTGCAGGAAACCACTTTTGCACTTGTATTAGTGTGGAAAAAACACTTTTTGCACTTGTGATAGTGTTGAAAAACCACTTTTCACACTTGTGTTAGTGTTGCAAAACCACTTTTCGCACTTGTGTTGGTGCAGGAAACCACTTTTGCACTTGTATTAGTCTGGAAAAAACACTTTTTGCACTTGTGATAGTGTTGAAAAACCACTTTTCGCACTTGTGTTAGTGTTGCAAAACCACTTTTCACACTTGTGATAGTGTTGAAAAACCACTTTTCGCACTTGTGTTAGTGTTGAAAAACCACTTTTCACACTTGTGTTGGTGCAGGAAACCACTTTTGCACTTGTATTAGTGTGGAAAAAACACTTTTTGCACTTGTGATAGTGTTGAAAAACCACTTTTCGCACTTGTGTTCGTGTTGAAAAACCACTTTTCGCACTTGTGTTGGTGCAGGAAACCACTTTTGCACTTGTATTAGTGTGGAAAAAACACTTTTTGCACTTGTGATAGTGTTGAAAAACCACTTTTCGCACTTGTGTTAGTGTTGAAAAAGCACTTTTCGCACTCGTGCTAGTGGTGAAAAACCACTTTTCGCACTTGTGTTGGTGCAGGAAACCACTTTTGCACTTGTATTAGTGTGGAAAAACCACTTTTCGCACTTGTGTTAGTGTTGAAAAACCACATTTCGCACTTGTGTTGGTGCAGGAAACCACTTTTGCACTTGTATTAGTGTGGAAAAAACACTTTTTGCACGTGTGATAGTGTTGAAAAACCACTTTTCGCACTTGTGATAGTGTTGAAAAACCACTTTTCGCACTAGTGTTAGTGTTGAAAAACCACTTTTCGCACTTGCGTTGGTGCAGGAAACCACTTTTCGCACTTGTGTTGGTGCAGGAAACCACTTTTGCACTTGTATTAGTGTGGAAAAAACACTTTTTGCACTTGTGATAGTGTTGAAAAACCACTTTTCGCACTTGTGTTAGTGTTGCAAAACGACTTTTCGCACTTGTGTTAGTGTTGAAAAACCACTTTTCGCACTTGTGTTGGTGCAGGAAACCACTTTTGCACTTGTATTAGTGTGGAAAAAACACTTTTTGCACTTGTGATAGTGTTGAAAAACCACTTTTCGCACTTGTGTTAGTGTTGAAAAACCACTTTTCGCACTTGTGTTAGTGTTGAAAAACCACATTTCGCACTTGTGTTGGTGCAGGAAACCACTTTTGCACTTGTTATAGTGTGGAAAAAACACTTTTTGCACTTGTGATAGTGTTGAAAAACCACTTTTCGCACTTGTGTTAGTGTTGCAAAACCACTTTTCGCACTTGTGTTAGTGTTGAAAAACCACTTTTCGCACTTGTGTTGGTGCAGGAAACCACTTTTGCACTTGTATTAGTGTGGAAAAAACACTTTTTGCACTTGTGATAGTGTTGAAAAACCACTTTCCGCACTTGTGTTAGTGTTGAAAAAGCACTTTTCGCACTCGTGTTAGTGTTGAAAAACCACTTTTCGCACTTGTGTTGGTGCAGGAAACCACTTTTGCACTTGTATTAATGTGGATAAAACACTTTTCACACTTGTGTTAGTGTTAAAAAACCACTTTTCGCACTTGTGTTAGTGTTGAAAAACCACTTTTCGCACTTGTGTTGGTGCAGGAAACCACTTTTGCACTTGTATTAGTGTGGAAAAAACACTTTTTGCACTTGTGATAGTGTTGAAAAAGCACTTTTCACACTCGTGTTAGTGTTGAAAAACCACTTTTCGCACTTGTGTTGGTGCAGGAAACCACTTTTGCACTTGTATTAGTGTGGAAAAAACACTTTTTGCACTTGTGATAGTATTGAAAAACCACTTTTCGCACTTGTGTTAGTGTTGAAAAAGCACTTTTCGCACTCGGGTTAGTGTTGAAAAACCACTTTTCGCACTTGTGTTGGTGCAGGAAACCACTTTTGCACTTGTATTAGTGTGGAAAAAACACTTTTTGCACTTGTGATAGTGTTGAAAAACCACTTTTCGCACTTGTGTTAGTGTTGAAAAACCACTTTTCACACTTGTGTTGGTGCAGGAAACCACTTTTCACACTTGTGTTGGTGCAGGAAACCACTTTTGCACTTGTATTAGTGTGGAAAAAACACTTTTTGCACTTGTGATAGTGTTGAAAAACCACTTTTCGCACTTGTGTTAGTGTTGAAAAACCACTTTTCGCACTTGTGTTGGTGCAGGAAACCACTTTTGCACTTGTATTAGTGTGGAAAAAACACTTTTTGCACTTGTGATAGTGTTGAAAAACCACTTTTCGCACTTGTGTTAGTGTTGAAAAACCACTTTTCGCACTTGTGTTAGTGTTGAAAAACCACTTTTCGCACTTGTGTTAGTGTTGAAAAACCACTTTTCGCACTTGTGTTGGTGCAGGAAACCACTTTTGCACTTGTATTAGTGTGGAAAAAACACTTTTTGCACTTGTGATAGTGTTGAAAAAGCACTTTTCGCACTCGTGTTAGTGTTGAAAAACCACTTTTCGCACTTGTGTTGGTGCAGGAAACCACTTTTGCACTTGTATTAGTGTGGAAAAAACACTTTTTGCACTTGTGATAGTGTTGAAAAACCACTTTTCGCACTTGTGTTAGTGTTGCAAACCACTTTTCGCACTTGTGTTGGTGCAGGAAACCACTTTTGCAATTGTATTAGTGTGGAAAAAACACTTTTTGCACTTGTGATAGTGTTGAAAAACCACTTTTCGCACTTGTGTTAGTGTTGAAAAAGCACTTTTCGCACTCGGGTTAGTGTTGAAAAACCACTTTTCGCACTTGTGTTGGTGCAGTAAACCACTTTTGCACTTGTATTAGTGTGGAAAAAACACATTTTGCACTTGTGATAGTGTTGAAAAACCACTTTTCGCACTTGTATTAGTGTTGAAAAACCACTTTTTGCACTTGTGTTAGTGTTGAAAAACCACTTTTCGCACTTGTGTTAGTGTTGAAAAACCACTTTTCGCACTTGTGTTGGTGCAGGAAACCACTTTTGCACTTGTATTAGTGTGGAAAAAACACTTTTTGCACTTGTGATAGTGTTGAAAAACCACTTTTCGCACTTGTGTTTGTGTTGAAAAACCACATTTCGCACTTGTGTTGGTGCAGGAAACCACTTTTGCACTTGTTATAGTGTGGAAAAAACACTTTTTGCACTTGTGATAGTGTTGAAAAACCACTTTTCGCACTTGTGTTAGTGTTGCAAAACCACTTTTCGCACTTGTGTTAGTGTTGAAAAACCACTTTTCGCACTTAGTGTTGGTGCAGGAAACCACTTTTGCACTTGTATTAGTGTGGAAAAAACACTTTTTGCACTTGTGATATTGTTGAAAAACCACTTTCCGCACTTGTGTTAGTGTTGAAAAAGCACTTTTCGCACTCGTGTTAGTGTTGAAAAACCACTTTTCGCACTTGTGTTGGTGCAGGAAACCACTTTTGCACTTGTATTAATGTGGAAAAAACACTTTTCACACTTGCGTTAGTGTTAAAAAACCACTTTTCGCACTTGTGTTAGTGTTGAAAAACCACTTTTCGCACTTGTGTTGGTGCAGGAAACCACTTTTGCACTTGTATTAGTGTGGAAAAAACACTTTTTGCACTTGTGATAGTGTTGAAAAAGCACTTTTCACACTCGTGTTAGTGTTGAAAAACCACTTTTCGCACTTGTGTTGGTGCAGGAAACCACTTTTGCACTTGTATTAGTGTGGAAAAAACACTTTTTGCACTTGTGATAGTATTGAAAAACCACTTTTCGCACTTGTGTTAGTGTTGAAAAAGCACTTTTCGCACTCGGGTTAGTGTTGAAAAACCACTTTTCGCACTTGTGTTGGTGCAGGAAACCACTTTTGCACTTGTATTAGTGTGGAAAAAACACTTTTTGCACTTGTGATAGTGTTGAAAAACCACTTTTCGCACTTGTGTTAGTGTTGAAAAACCACTTTTCGCACTTGTGTTGGTGCAGGAAACCACTTTTCACACTTGTGTTGGTGCAGGAAACCACTTTTGCACTTGTATTAGTGTGGAAAAAACACTTTTTGCACTTGTGATAGTGTTGAAAAACCACTTTTCGCACTTGTGTTAGTGTTGAAAAACCACTTTTCGCACTTGTGTTGGTGCAGGAAACCACTTTTGCACTTGTATTAGTGTGGAAAAAACACTTTTTGCACTTGTGATAGTGTTGAAAAACCACTTTTCGCACTTGTGTTAGTGTTGAAAAACCACTTTTCGCACTTGTGTTAGTGTTGAAAAACCACTTTTCGCACTTGTGTTAGTGTTGAAAAACCACTTTTCGCACTTGTGTTGGTGCAGGAAACCACTTTTGCACTTGTATTAGTGTGGAAAAAACACTTTTTGCACTTGTGATAGTGTTGAAAAAGCACTTTTCGCACTCGTGTTAGTGTTGAAAAACCACTTTTCGCACTTGTGTTGGTGCAGGAAACCACTTTTGCACTTGTATTAGTGTGGAAAAAACACTTTTTGCACTTGTGATAGTGTTGAAAAACCACTTTTCGCACTTGTGTTAGTGTTGCAAACCACTTTTCGCACTTGTGTTGGTGCAGGAAACCACTTTTGCAATTGTATTAGTGTGGAAAAAACACTTTTTGCACTTGTGATAGTGTTGAAAAACCACTTTTCGCACTTGTGTTAGTGTTGAAAAAGCACTTTTCGCACTCGGGTTAGTGTTGAAAAACCACTTTTCGCACTTGTGTTGGTGCAGGAAACCACTTTTGCACTTGTATTAGTGTGGAAAAACCACTTTTCGCACTTGTGTTAGTGTTGAAAAACCACATTTCGCACTTGTGTTGGTGCAGGAAACCACTTTTGCACTTGTATTAGTGTGGAAAAAACACTTTTTGCACTTGTGATAGTGTTGAAAAACCACTTTTCGCACTTGTGATAGTGTTGAAAAACCACTTTTCGCACTTGTGTTAGTGTTGAAAAACCACTTTTCGCACTTGTGTTGGTGCAGGAAACCACTTTTGCACTTGTATTAGTGTGGAAAAAACACTTTTCACACTTGTGGTAGTGTTGAAAAACCACTTTTCGCACTAGTGTTAGTGTTGAAAAACCACTTTTCGCACTTGCGTTGGTGCAGGAAACCACTTTTCGCACTTGTGTTGGTGCAGGAAACCACTTTTGCACTTGTATTAGTGTGGAAAAAACACTTTTTGCACTTGTGATAGTGTTGAAAAACCACTTTTCGCACTTGTGTTAGTGTTGCAAAACCACTTTTCGCACTTGTGTTAGTGTTGAAAAACCACTTTTCGCACTTGTGTTGGTGCAGGAAACCACTTTTGCACTTGTATTAGTGTGGAAAAAACACTTTTTGCACTTGTGATAGTGTTGAAAAACCACTTTTCGCACTTGTGTTAGTGTTGAAAAACCACTTTTCGCACTTGTGTTAGTGTTGAAAAACCACATTTCGCACTTGTGTTGGTGCAGGAAACCACTTTTGCACTTGTTATAGTGTGGAAAAAACACTTTTTGCACTTGTGATAGTGTTGAAAAACCACTTTTCGCACTTGTGTTAGTGTTGCAAAACCACTTTTCGCACTTGTGTTAGTGTTGAAAAACCACTTTTCGCACTTGTGTTGGTGCAGGAAACCACTTTTGCACTTGTATTAGTGTGGAAAAAACACTTTTTGCACTTGTGATAGTGTTGAAAAACCACTTTCCGCACTTGTGTTAGTGTTGAAAAAGCACTTTTCGCACTCGTGTTAGTGTTGAAAAACCACTTTTCGCACTTGTGTTGGTGCAGGAAACCACTTTTGCACTTGTATTAATGTGGAAAAAACACTTTTCACACTTGTGTTAGTGTTAAAAAACCACTTTTCGCACTTGTGTTAGTGTAGAAAAACCACTTTTCGCACTTGTGTTGGTGCAGGAAACCACTTTTGCACTTGTATTAGTGTGGAAAAAACACTTTTTGCACTTGTGATAGTGTTGAAAAAGCACTTTTCACACTCGTGTTAGTGTTGAAAAACCACTTTTCGCACTTGTGTTGGTGCTGGAAACCACTTTTGCACTTGTATTAGTGTGGAAAAAACACTTTTTGCACTTGTGATAGTATTGAAAAACCACTTTTCGCACTTGTGTTAGTGTTGAAAAAGCACTTTTCGCACTCGGGTTAGTGTTGAAAAACCACTTTTCGCACTTGTGTTGGTGCAGGAAACCACTTTTGCACTTGTATTAGTGTGGAAAAAACACTTTTTGCACTTGTGATAGTGTTGAAAAACCACTTTTCGCACTTGTGTTAGTGTTGAAAAACCACTTTTCGCACTTGTGTTGGTGCAGGAAACCACTTTTCACACTTGTGTTGGTGCAGGAAACCACTTTTGCACTTGTATTAGTGTGGAAAAAACACTTTTTGCACTTGTGATAGTGTTGAAAAACCACTTTTCGCACTTGTGTTAGTGTTGAAAAACCACTTTTCGCACTTGTGTTGGTGCAGGAAACCACTTTTGCACTTGTATTAGTGTGGAAAAACCACTTTTTGCACTTGTGATAGTGTTGAAAAACCACTTTTCGCACTTGTGTTAGTGTTGAAAAACCACTTTTCGCACTTGTGTTAGTGTTGAAAAACCACTTTTCGCACTTGTGTTAGTGTTGAAAAACCACTTTTCGCACTTGTGTTGGTGCAGGAAACCACTTTTGCACTTGTATTAGTGTGGAAAAAACACTTTTTGCACTTGTGATAGTGTTGAAAAAGCACTTTTCGCACTCGTGTTAGTGTTGAAAAACCACTTTTCGCACTTGTGTTGGTGCAGGAAACCACTTTTGCACTTGTATTAGTGTGGAAAAAACACTTTTTGCACTTGTGATAGTGTTGAAAAACCACTTTTCGCACTTGTGTTAGTGTTGCAAACCACTTTTCGCACTTGTGTTGGTGCAGGAAACCACTTTTGCAATTGTATTAGTGTGGAAAAAACACTTTTTGCACTTGTGATAGTGTTGAAAAACCACTTTTCGCACTTGTGTTATTGTTGAAAAAGCACTTTTCGCACTCGGGTTAGTGTTGAAAAACCACTTTTCGCACTTGTGTTGGTGCAGTAAACCACTTTTGCACTTGTATTAGTGTGGAAAAAACACTTTTTGCACTTGTGATAGTGTTGAAAAACCACTTTTCGCACTTGTATTAGTGTTGAAAAACCACTTTTTGCACTTGTGTTAGTGTTGAAAAACCACTTTTCGCACTTGTGTTGGTGCAGGAAACCACTTTTGCACTTGTATTAGTGTGGAAAAACACTTTTTGCACTTGTGATAGTGTTGAAAAACCACTTTTCGCACTTGTGTTAGTGTTGAAAAAGCACTTTTCGCACTCGTGTTAGTGTTGAAAAACCACTTTTCGCACTTGTGTTGGTGCAGGAAACCACTTTTGCACTTGTATTAGTGTGGAAAAAACACTTTTTGCACTTGTGATAGTGTTGAAAAACCACTTTTCACACTTGTGTTAGTGTTGCAAAACCACTTTTCGCACTTGTGTTGGTGCAGGAAACCACTTTTGCACTTGTATTAGTCTGGAAAAAACACTTTTTGCACTTGTGATAGTGTTGAAAAACCACTTTTCGCACTTGTGTTAGTGTTGCAAAACCACTTTTCACACTTGTGATAGTGTTGAAAAACCACTTTTCGCACTTGTGTTAGTGTTGAAAAACCACTTTTCACACTTGTGTTGGTGCAGGAAACCACTTTTGCACTTGTATTAGTGTGGAAAAAACACTTTTTGCACTTGTGATAGTGTTGAAAAACCACTTTTCGCACTTGTGTTCGTGTTGAAAAACCACTTTTCGCACTTGTGTTGGTGCAGGAAACCACTTTTGCACTTGTATTAGTGTGGAAAAAACACTTTTTGCACTTGTGATAGTGTTGAAAAACCACTTTTCGCACTTGTGTTAGTGTTGAAAAAGCACTTTTCGCACTCGTGCTAGTGGTGAAAAACCACTTTTCGCACTTGTGTTGGTGCAGGAAACCACTTTTGCACTTGTATTAGTGTGGAAAAACCACTTTTCGCACTTGTATTAGTGTTGAAAAACCACATTTCGCACTTGTGTTGGTGCAGGAAACCACTTTTGCACTTGTATTAGTGTGGAAAAAACACTTTTTGCACTTGTGATAGTGTTGAAAAACCACTTTTCGCACTTGTGTTAGTGTTGCAAAACCACTTTTCGCACTTGTGTTAGTGTTGAAAAACCACTTTTCGCACTTGTGTTGGTGCAGGAAACCACTTTTGCACTTGTATTAGTGTGGAAAAAACACTTTTTGCACTTGTGATAGTGTTGAAAAACCACTTTTCGCACTTGTGTTAGTGTTGAAAAACCACTTTTCGCACTTGTGTTAGTGTTGAAAAACCACATTTCGCACTTGTGTTGGTGCAGGAAACCACTTTTGCACTTGTTATAGTGTGGAAAAAACACTTTTTGCACTTGTGATAGTGTTGAAAAACCACTTTTCGCACTTGTGTTAGTGTTGCAAAACCACTTTTCGCACTTGTGTTAGTGTTGAAAAACCACTTTTCGCACTTGTGTTGGTGCAGGAAACCACTTTTGCACTTGTATTAGTGTGGAAAAAACACTTTTTGCACTTGTGATAGTGTTGAAAAACCACTTTCCGCACTTGTGTTAGTGTTGAAAAAGCACTTTTCGCACTCGTGTTAGTGTTGAAAAACCACTTTTCGCACTTGTGTTGGTGCAGGAAACCACTTTTGCACTTGTATTAATGTGGAAAAAACACTTTTCACACTTGTGTTAGTGTTAAAAAACCACTTTTCGCACTTGTGTTAGTGTAGAAAAACCACTTTTCGCACTTGTGTTGGTGCAGGAAACCACTTTTGCACTTGTATTAGTGTGGAAAAAACACTTTTTGCACTTGTGATAGTGTTGAAAAAGCACTTTTCACACTCGTGTTAGTGTTGAAAAACCACTTTTCGCACTTGTGTTGGTGCAGGAAACCACTTTTGCACTTGTATTAGTGTGGAAAAAACACTTTTTGCACTTGTGATAGTATTGAAAAACCACTTTTCGCACTTGTGTTAGTGTTGAAAAAGCACTTTTCGCACTCGGGTTAGTGTTGAAAAACCACTTTTTGCACTTGTGTTGGTGCAGGAAACCACTTTTGCACTTGTATTAGTGTGGAAAAAACACTTTTTGCACTTGTGATAGTGTTGAAAAACCACTTTTCGCACTTGTGTTAGTGTTGAAAAACCACTTTTCGCACTTGTGTTGGTGCAGGAAACCACTTTTCACACTTGTGTTGGTGCAGGAAACCACTTTTGCACTTGTATTAGTGTGGAAAAAACACTTTTTGCACTTGTGATAGTGTTGAAAAACCACTTTTCGCACTTGTGTTAGTGTTGAAAAACCACTTTTCGCACTTGTGTTGGTGCAGGAAACCACTTTTGCACTTGTATTAGTGTGGAAAAACCACTTTTTGCACTTGTGATAGTGTTGAAAAACCACTTTTCGCACTTGTGTTAGTGTTGAAAAACCACTTTTCGCACTTGTGTTAGTGTTGAAAAACCACTTTTTGCACTTGTGTTAGTGTTGAAAAACCACTTTTCGCACTTGTGTTGGTGCAGGAAACCACTTTTGCACTTGTATTAGTGTGGAAAAAACACTTTTTGCACTTGTGATAGTGTTGAAAAAGCACTTTTCGCACTCGTGTTAGTGTTGAAAAACCACTTTTCGCACTTGTGTTGGTGCAGGAAACCACTTTTGCACTTGTATTAGTGTGGAAAAAACACTTTTTGCACTTGTGATAGTGTTGAAAAACCACTTTTCGCACTTGTGTTAGTGTTGCAAACCACTTTTCGCACTTGTGTTGGTGCAGGAAACCACTTTTGCAATTGTATTAGTGTGGAAAAAACACTTTTTGCACTTGTGATAGTGTTGAAAAACCACTTTTCGCACTTGTGTTATTGTTGAAAAAGCACTTTTCGCACTCGGGTTAGTGTTGAAAAACCACTTTTCGCACTTGTGTTGGTGCAGTAAACCACTTTTGCACTTGTATTAGTGTGGAAAAAACACTTTTTGCACTTGTGATAGTGTTGAAAAACCACTTTTCGCACTTGTATTAGTGTTGAAAAACCACTTTTTGCACTTGTGTTAGTGTTGAAAAACCACTTTTCGCACTTGTGTTGGTGCAGGAAACCACTTTTGCACTTGTATTAGTGTGGAAAAACACTTTTTGCACTTGTGATAGTGTTGAAAAACCACTTTTCGCACTTGTGTTAGTGTTGAAAAAGCACTTTTCGCACTCGTGTTAGTGTTGAAAAACCACTTTTCGCACTTGTGTTGGTGCAGGAAACCACTTTTGCACTTGTATTAGTGTGGAAAAAACACTTTTTGCACTTGTGATAGTGTTGAAAAACCACTTTTCACACTTGTGTTAGTGTTGCAAAACCACTTTTCGCACTTGTGTTGGTGCAGGAAACCACTTTTGCACTTGTATTAGTCTGGAAAAAACACTTTTTGCACTTGTGATAGTGTTGAAAAACCACTTTTCGCACTTGTGTTAGTGTTGCAAAACCACTTTTCACACTTGTGATAGTGTTGAAAAACCACTTTTCGCACTTGTGTTAGTGTTGAAAAACCACTTTTCACACTTGTGTTGGTGCAGGAAACCACTTTTGCACTTGTATTAGTGTGGAAAAAACACTTTTTGCACTTGTGATAGTGTTGAAAAACCACTTTTCGCACTTGTGTTCGTGTTGAAAAACCACTTTTCGCACTTGTGTTGGTGCAGGAAACCACTTTTGCACTTGTATTAGTGTGGAAAAAACACTTTTTGCACTTGTGATAGTGTTGAAAAACCACTTTTCGCACTTGTGTTAGTGTTGAAAAAGCACTTTTCGCACTCGTGCTAGTGGTGAAAAACCACTTTTCGCACTTGTGTTGGTGCAGGAAACCACTTTTGCACTTGTATTAGTGTGGAAAAACCACTTTTCGCACTTGTATTAGTGTTGAAAAACCACATTTCGCACTTGTGTTGGTGCAGGAAACCACTTTTGCACTTGTATTAGTGTGGAAAAAACACTTTTTGCACGTGTGATAGTGTTGAAAAACCACTTTTCGCACTTGTGATAGTGTTGAAAAACCACTTTTCGCACTAGTGTTAGTGTTGAAAAACCACTTTTCGCACTTGCGTTGGTGCAGGAAACCACTTTTCGCACTTGTGTTGGTGCAGGAAACCACTTTTGCACTTGTATTAGTGTGGAAAAAACACTTTTTGCACTTGTGATAGTGTTGAAAAACCACTTTTCGCACTTGTGTTAGTGTTGCAAAACGACTTTTCGCACTTGTGTTAGTGTTGAAAAACCACTTTTCGCACTTGTGTTGGTGCAGGAAACCACTTTTGCACTTGTATTAGTGTGGAAAAAACACTTTTTGCACTTGTGATAGTGTTGAAAAACCACTTTTCGCACTTGTGTTAGTGTTGAAAAACCACTTTTCGCACTTGTGTTAGTGTTGAAAAACCACATTTCGCACTTGTGTTGGTGCAGGAAACCACTTTTGCACTTGTTATAGTGTGGAAAAAACACTTTTTGCACTTGTGATAGTGTTGAAAAACCACTTTTCGCACTTGTGTTAGTGTTGCAAAACCACTTTTCGCACTTGTGTTAGTGTTGAAAAACCACTTTTCGCACTTGTGTTGGTGCAGGAAACCACTTTTGCACTTGTATTAGTGTGGAAAAAACACTTTTTGCACTTGTGATAGTGTTGAAAAACCACTTTCCGCACTTGTGTTAGTGTTGAAAAAGCACTTTTCGCACTCGTGTTAGTGTTGAAAAACCACTTTTCGCACTTGTGTTGGTGCAGGAAACCACTTTTGCACTTGTATTAATGTGGATAAAACACTTTTCACACTTGTGTTAGTGTTAAAAAACCACTTTTCGCACTTGTGTTAGTGTTGAAAAACCACTTTTCGCACTTGTGTTGGTGCAGGAAACCACTTTTGCACTTGTATTAGTGTGGAAAAAACACTTTTTGCACTTGTGATAGTGTTGAAAAAGCACTTTTCACACTCGTGTTAGTGTTGAAAAACCACTTTTCGCACTTGTGTTGGTGCAGGAAACCACTTTTGCACTTGTATTAGTGTGGAAAAAACACTTTTTGCACTTGTGATAGTATTGAAAAACCACTTTTCGCACTTGTGTTAGTGTTGAAAAAGCACTTTTCGCACTCGGGTTAGTGTTGAAAAACCACTTTTCGCACTTGTGTTGGTGCAGGAAACCACTTTTGCACTTGTATTAGTGTGGAAAAAACACTTTTTGCACTTGTGATAGTGTTGAAAAACCACTTTTCGCACTTGTGTTAGTGTTGAAAAACCACTTTTCGCACTTGTGTTGGTGCAGGAAACCACTTTTCACACTTGTGTTGGTGCAGGAAACCACTTTTGCACTTGTATTAGTGTGGAAAAAACACTTTTTGCACTTGTGATAGTGTTGAAAAACCACTTTTCGCACTTGTGTTAGTGTTGAAAAACCACTTTTCGCACTTGTGTTAGTGTTGAAAAACCACTTTTCGCACTTGTGTTAGTGTTGAAAAACCACTTTTCGCACTTGTGTTGGTGCAGGAAATCACTTTTGCACTTGTATTAGTGTGGAAAAAACACTTTTTGCACTTGTGATAGTGTTGAAAAAGCACTTTTCGCACTTGTGTTGGTGCAGGAAACCACTTTTGCACTTGTATTAGTGTGGAAAAAACACTTTTTGCACTTGTGATAGTATTGAAAAACCACTTTTCGCACTTGTGTTAGTGTTGAAAAAGCACTTTTCGCACTCGGGTTAGTGTTGAAAAACCACTTTTCGCACTTGTGTTGGTGCAGGAAACCACTTTTGCACTTGTATTAGTGTGGAAAAAACACTTTTTGCACTTGTGATAGTATTGAAAAACCACTTTTCGCACTTGTGTTAGTGTTGAAAAAGCACTTTTCGCACTCGGGTTAGTGTTGAAAAACCACTTTTCGCACTTGTGTTGGTGCAGGAAACCACTTTTGCACTTGTATTAGTGTGGAAAAAACACTTTTTGCACTTGTGATAGTGTTGAAAAACCACTTTTCGCACTTGTGTTAGTGTTGAAAAAGCACTTTTCGCACTCGTGTTAGTGTTGAAAAACCACTTTTCGCACTTGTGTTGGTGCAGGAAACCACTTTTGCACTTGTATTAGTGTGGAAAAAACACTTTTTGCACTTGTGATAGTGTTGAAAAACCACTTTTCACACTTGTGTTAGTGTTGCAAAACCACTTTTCGCACTTGTGTTGGTGCAGGAAACCACTTTTGCACTTGTATTAGTCTGGAAAAAACACTTTTTGCACTTGTGATAGTGTTGAAAAAGCACTTTTCGCACTCGTGTTAGTGTTGAAAAACCACTTTTCGCACTTGTGTTGGTCCAGGAAACCACTTTTGCACTTGTATTAGTGTGGAAAAAACACTTTTTGCACTTGTGATAGTGTTGAAAAACCACTTTTCGCACTTGTGTTAGTGTTGCAAACCACTTTTCGCACTTGTGTTGGTGCAGGAAACCACTTTTGCAATTGTATTAGTGTGGAAAAAACACTTTTTGCACTTGTGATAGTGTTGAAAAACCACTTTTCGCACTTGTGTTATTGTTGAAAAAGCACTTTTCGCACTCGGGTTAGTGTTGAAAAACCACTTTTCGCACTTGTGTTGGTGCAGTAAACCACTTTTGCACTTGTATTAGTGTGGAAAAAACACTTTTTGCACTTGTGATAGTGTTGAAAAACCACTTTTCGCACTTGTATTAGTGTTGAAAAACCACTTTTTGCACTTGTGTTAGTGTTGAAAAACCACTTTTCGCACTTGTGTTGGTGCAGGAAACCACTTTTGCACTTGTATTAGTGTGGAAAAACACTTTTTGCACTTGTGATAGTGTTGAAAAACCACTTTTCGCACTTGTGTTAGTGTTGAAAAAGCACTTTTCGCACTCGTGTTAGTGTTGAAAAACCACTTTTCGCACTTGTGTTGGTGCAGGAAACCACTTTTGCACTTGTATTAGTGTGGAAAAAACACTTTTTGCACTTGTGATAGTGTTGAAAAACCACTTTTCACACTTGTGTTAGTGTTGCAAAACCACTTTTCGCACTTGTGTTGGTGCAGGAAACCACTTTTGCACTTGTATTAGTCTGGAAAAAACACTTTTTGCACTTGTGATAGTGTTGAAAAACCACTTTTCGCACTTGTGTTAGTGTTGCAAAACCACTTTTCACACTTGTGATAGTGTTGAAAAACCACTTTTCGCACTTGTGTTAGTGTTGAAAAACCACTTTTCACACTTGTGTTGGTGCAGGAAACCACTTTTGCACTTGTATTAGTGTGGAAAAAACACTTTTTGCACTTGTGATAGTGTTGAAAAACCACTTTTCGCACTTGTGTTCGTGTTGAAAAACCACTTTTCGCACTTGTGTTGGTGCAGGAAACCACTTTTGCACTTGTATTAGTGTGGAAAAAACACTTTTTGCACTTGTGATAGTGTTGAAAAACCACTTTTCGCACTTGTGTTAGTGTTGAAAAAGCACTTTTCGCACTCGTGCTAGTGGTGAAAAACCACTTTTCGCACTTGTGTTGGTGCAGGAAACCACTTTTGCACTTGTATTAGTGTGGAAAAACCACTTTTCGCACTTGTATTAGTGTTGAAAAACCACATTTCGCACTTGTGTTGGTGCAGGAAACCACTTTTGCACTTGTATTAGTGTGGAAAAAACACTTTTTGCACTTGTGATAGTGTTGAAAAACCACTTTTCGCACTTGTGTTAGTGTTGCAAAACCACTTTTCGCACTTGTGTTAGTGTTGAAAAACCACTTTTCGCACTTGTGTTGGTGCAGGAAACCACTTTTGCACTTGTATTAGTGTGGAAAAAACACTTTTTGCACTTGTGATAGTGTTGAAAAACCACTTTTCGCACTTGTGTTAGTGTTGAAAAACCACTTTTCGCACTTGTGTTAGTGTTGAAAAACCACATTTCGCACTTGTGTTGGTGCAGGAAACCACTTTTGCACTTGTTATAGTGTGGAAAAAACACTTTTTGCACTTGTGATAGTGTTGAAAAACCACTTTTCGCACTTGTGTTAGTGTTGCAAAACCACTTTTCGCACTTGTGTTAGTGTTGAAAAACCACTTTTCGCACTTGTGTTGGTGCAGGAAACCACTTTTGCACTTGTATTAGTGTGGAAAAAACACTTTTTGCACTTGTGATAGTGTTGAAAAACCACTTTCCGCACTTGTGTTAGTGTTGAAAAAGCACTTTTCGCACTCGTGTTAGTGTTGAAAAACCACTTTTCGCACTTGTGTTGGTGCAGGAAACCACTTTTGCACTTGTATTAATGTGGAAAAAACACTTTTCACACTTGTGTTAGTGTTAAAAAACCACTTTTCGCACTTGTGTTAGTGTAGAAAAACCACTTTTCGCACTTGTGTTGGTGCAGGAAACCACTTTTGCACTTGTATTAGTGTGGAAAAAACACTTTTTGCACTTGTGATAGTGTTGAAAAAGCACTTTTCACACTCGTGTTAGTGTTGAAAAACCACTTTTCGCACTTGTGTTGGTGCAGGAAACCACTTTTGCACTTGTATTAGTGTGGAAAAAACACTTTTTGCACTTGTGATAGTATTGAAAAACCACTTTTCGCACTTGTGTTAGTGTTGAAAAAGCACTTTTCGCACTCGGGTTAGTGTTGAAAAACCACTTTTTGCACTTGTGTTGGTGCAGGAAACCACTTTTGCACTTGTATTAGTGTGGAAAAAACACTTTTTGCACTTGTGATAGTGTTGAAAAACCACTTTTCGCACTTGTGTTAGTGTTGAAAAACCACTTTTCGCACTTGTGTTGGTGCAGGAAACCACTTTTCACACTTGTGTTGGTGCAGGAAACCACTTTTGCACTTGTATTAGTGTGGAAAAAACACTTTTTGCACTTGTGATAGTGTTGAAAAACCACTTTTCGCACTTGTGTTAGTGTTGAAAAACCACTTTTCGCACTTGTGTTGGTGCAGGAAACCACTTTTGCACTTGTATTAGTGTGGAAAAACCACTTTTTGCACTTGTGATAGTGTTGAAAAACCACTTTTCGCACTTGTGTTAGTGTTGAAAAACCACTTTTCGCACTTGTGTTAGTGTTGAAAAACCACTTTTCGCACTTGTGTTAGTGTTGAAAAACCACTTTTCGCACTTGTGTTGGTGCAGGAAACCACTTTTGCACTTGTATTAGTGTGGAAAAAACACTTTTTGCACTTGTGATAGTGTTGAAAAAGCACTTTTCGCACTCGTGTTAGTGTTGAAAAACCACTTTTCGCACTTGTGTTGGTGCAGGAAACCACTTTTGCACTTGTATTAGTGTGGAAAAAACACTTTTTGCACTTGTGATAGTGTTGAAAAACCACTTTTCGCACTTGTGTTAGTGTTGCAAACCACTTTTCGCACTTGTGTTGGTGCAGGAAACCACTTTTGCAATTGTATTAGTGTGGAAAAAACACTTTTTGCACTTGTGATAGTGTTGAAAAACCACTTTTCGCACTTGTGTTATTGTTGAAAAAGCACTTTTCGCACTCGGGTTAGTGTTGAAAAACCACTTTTCGCACTTGTGTTGGTGCAGTAAACCACTTTTGCACTTGTATTAGTGTGGAAAAAACACTTTTTGCACTTGTGATAGTGTTGAAAAACCACTTTTCGCACTTGTATTAGTGTTGAAAAACCACTTTTTGCACTTGTGTTAGTGTTGAAAAACCACTTTTCGCACTTGTGTTGGTGCAGGAAACCACTTTTGCACTTGTATTAATGTGGAAAAACACTTTTTGCACTTGTGATAGTGTTGAAAAACCACTTTTCGCACTTGTGTTAGTGTTGAAAAAGCACTTTTCGCACTCGTGTTAGTGTTGAAAAACCACTTTTCGCACTTGTGTTGGTGCAGGAAACCACTTTTGCACTTGTATTAGTGTGGAAAAAACACTTTTTGCACTTGTGATAGTGTTGAAAAACCACTTTTCACACTTGTGTTAGTGTTGCAAAACCACTTTTCGCACTTGTGTTGGTGCAGGAAACCACTTTTGCACTTGTATTAGTCTGGAAAAAACACTTTTTGCACTTGTGATAGTGTTGAAAAACCACTTTTCGCACTTGTGTTAGTGTTGCAAAACCACTTTTCACACTTGTGATAGTGTTGAAAAACCACTTTTCGCACTTGTGTTAGTGTTGAAAAACCACTTTTCACACTTGTGTTGGTGCAGGAAACCACTTTTGCACTTGTATTAGTGTGGAAAAAACACTTTTTGCACTTGTGATAGTGTTGAAAAACCACTTTTCGCACTTGTGTTCGTGTTGAAAAACCACTTTTCGCACTTGTGTTGGTGCAGGAAACCACTTTTGCACTTGTATTAGTGTGGAAAAAACACTTTTTGCACTTGTGATAGTGTTGAAAAACCACTTTTCGCACTTGTGTTAGTGTTGAAAAAGCACTTTTCGCACTCGTGCTAGTGGTGAAAAACCACTTTTCGCACTTGTGTTGGTGCAGGAAACCACTTTTGCACTTGTATTAGTGTGGAAAAACCACTTTTCGCACTTGTATTAGTGTTGAAAAACCACATTTCGCACTTGTGTTGGTGCAGGAAACCACTTTTGCACTTGTATTAGTGTGGAAAAAACACTTTTTGCACGTGTGATAGTGTTGAAAAACCACTTTTCGCACTTGTGATAGTGTTGAAAAACCACTTTTCGCACTAGTGTTAGTGTTGAAAAACCACTTTTCGCACTTGCGTTGGTGCAGGAAACCACTTTTCGCACTTGTGTTGGTGCAGGAAACCACTTTTGCACTTGTATTAGTGTGGAAAAAACACTTTTTGCACTTGTGATAGTGTTGAAAAACCACTTTTCGCACTTGTGTTAGTGTTGCAAAACGACTTTTCGCACTTGTGTTAGTGTTGAAAAACCACTTTTCGCACTTGTGTTGGTGCAGGAAACCACTTTTGCACTTGTATTAGTGTGGAAAAAACACTTTTTGCACTTGTGATAGTGTTGAAAAACCACTTTTCGCACTTGTGTTAGTGTTGAAAAACCACTTTTCGCACTTGTGTTAGTGTTGAAAAACCACATTTCGCACTTGTGTTGGTGCAGGAAACCACTTTTGCACTTGTTATAGTGTGGAAAAAACACTTTTTGCACTTGTGATAGTGTTGAAAAACCACTTTTCGCACTTGTGTTAGTGTTGCAAAACCACTTTTCGCACTTGTGTTAGTGTTGAAAAACCACTTTTCGCACTTGTGTTGGTGCAGGAAACCACTTTTGCACTTGTATTAGTGTGGAAAAAACACTTTTTGCACTTGTGATAGTGTTGAAAAACCACTTTCCGCACTTGTGTTAGTGTTGAAAAAGCACTTTTCGCACTCGTGTTAGTGTTGAAAAACCACTTTTCGCACTTGTGTTGGTGCAGGAAACCACTTTTGCACTTGTATTAATGTGGATAAAACACTTTTCACACTTGTGTTAGTGTTAAAAAACCACTTTTCGCACTTGTGTTAGTGTTGAAAAACCACTTTTCGCACTTGTGTTGGTGCAGGAAACCACTTTTGCACTTGTATTAGTGTGGAAAAAACACTTTTTGCACTTGTGATAGTGTTGAAAAAGCACTTTTCACACTCGTGTTAGTGTTGAAAAACCACTTTTCGCACTTGTGTTGGTGCAGGAAACCACTTTTGCACTTGTATTAGTGTGGAAAAAACACTTTTTGCACTTGTGATAGTATTGAAAAACCACTTTTCGCACTTGTGTTAGTGTTGAAAAAGCACTTTTCGCACTCGGGTTAGTGTTGAAAAACCACTTTTCGCACTTGTGTTGGTGCAGGAAACCACTTTTGCACTTGTATTAGTGTGGAAAAAACACTTTTTGCACTTGTGATAGTGTTGAAAAACCACTTTTCGCACTTGTGTTAGTGTTGAAAAACCACTTTTCGCACTTGTGTTGGTGCAGGAAACCACTTTTCACACTTGTGTTGGTGCAGGAAACCACTTTTGCACTTGTATTAGTGTGGAAAAAACACTTTTTGCACTTGTGATAGTGTTGAAAAACCACTTTTCGCACTTGTGTTAGTGTTGAAAAACCACTTTTCGCACTTGTGTTAGTGTTGAAAAACCACTTTTCGCACTTGTGTTAGTGTTGAAAAACCACTTTTCGCACTTGTGTTGGTGCAGGAAATCACTTTTGCACTTGTATTAGTGTGGAAAAAACACTTTTTGCACTTGTGATAGTGTTGAAAAAGCACTTTTCGCACTTGTGTTGGTGCAGGAAACCACTTTTGCACTTGTATTAGTGTGGAAAAAACACTTTTTGCACTTGTGATAGTATTGAAAAACCACTTTTCGCACTTGTGTTAGTGTTGAAAAAGCACTTTTCGCACTCGGGTTAGTGTTGAAAAACCACTTTTCGCACTTGTGTTGGTGCAGGAAACCACTTTTGCACTTGTATTAGTGTGGAAAAAACACTTTTTGCACTTGTGATAGTATTGAAAAACCACTTTTCGCACTTGTGTTAGTGTTGAAAAAGCACTTTTCGCACTCGGGTTAGTGTTGAAAAACCACTTTTCGCACTTGTGTTGGTGCAGGAAACCACTTTTGCACTTGTATTAGTGTGGAAAAAACACTTTTTGCACTTGTGATAGTGTTGAAAAACCACTTTTCGCACTTGTGTTAGTGTTGAAAAAGCACTTTTCGCACTCGGGTTAGTGTTGAAAAACCACTTTTTGCACTTGTGTTGGTGCAGGAAACCACTTTTGCACTTGTATTAGTGTGGAAAAAACACTTTTTGCACTTGTGATAGTGTTGAAAAACCACTTTCCGCACTTGTGTTAGTGTTGAAAAAGCACTTTTCGCACTCGTGTTAGTGTTGAAAAACCACTTTTCGCACTTGTGTTGGTGCAGGAAACCACTTTTGCACTTGTATTAATGTGGAAAAAACACTTTTCACACTTGTGTTAGTGTTAAAAAACCACTTTTCGCACTTGTGTTAGTGTAGAAAAACCACTTTTCGCACTTGTGTTGGTGCAGGAAACCACTTTTGCACTTGTATTAGTGTGGAAAAAACACTTTTTGCACTTGTGATAGTGTTGAAAAAGCACTTTTCACACTCGTGTTAGTGTTGAAAAACCACTTTTCGCACTTGTGTTGGTGCAGGAAACCACTTTTGCACTTGTATTAGTGTGGAAAAAACACTTTTTGCACTTGTGATAGTATTGAAAAACCACTTTTCGCACTTGTGTTAGTGTTGAAAAAGCACTTTTCGCACTCGGGTTAGTGTTGAAAAACCACTTTTTGCACTTGTGTTGGTGCAGGAAACCACTTTTGCACTTGTATTAGTGTGGAAAAAACACTTTTTGCACTTGTGATAGTGTTGAAAAACCACTTTTCGCACTTGTGTTAGTGTTGAAAAACCACTTTTCGCACTTGTGTTGGTGCAGGAAACCACTTTTCACACTTGTGTTGGTGCAGGAAACCACTTTTGCACTTGTATTAGTGTGGAAAAAACACTTTTTGCACTTGTGATAGTGTTGAAAAACCACTTTTCGCACTTGTGTTAGTGTTGAAAAACCACTTTTCGCACTTGTGTTGGTGCAGGAAACCACTTTTGCACTTGTATTAGTGTGGAAAAACCACTTTTTGCACTTGTGATAGTGTTGAAAAACCACTTTTCGCACTTGTGTTAGTGTTGAAAAACCACTTTTCGCACTTGTGTTAGTGTTGAAAAACCACTTTTTGCACTTGTGTTAGTGTTGAAAAACCACTTTTCGCACTTGTGTTGGTGCAGGAAACCACTTTTGCACTTGTATTAGTGTGGAAAAAACACTTTTTGCACTTGTGATAGTGTTGAAAAAGCACTTTTCGCACTCGTGTTAGTGTTGAAAAACCACTTTTCGCACTTGTGTTGGTGCAGGAAACCACTTTTGCACTTGTATTAGTGTGGAAAAAACACTTTTTGCACTTGTGATAGTGTTGAAAAACCACTTTTCGCACTTGTGTTAGTGTTGCAAACCACTTTTCGCACTTGTGTTGGTGCAGGAAACCACTTTTGCAATTGTATTAGTGTGGAAAAAACACTTTTTGCACTTGTGATAGTGTTGAAAAACCACTTTTCGCACTTGTGTTATTGTTGAAAAAGCACTTTTCGCACTCGGGTTAGTGTTGAAAAACCACTTTTCGCACTTGTGTTGGTGCAGTAAACCACTTTTGCACTTGTATTAGTGTGGAAAAAACACTTTTTGCACTTGTGATAGTGTTGAAAAACCACTTTTCGCACTTGTATTAGTGTTGAAAAACCACTTTTTGCACTTGTGTTAGTGTTGAAAAACCACTTTTCGCACTTGTGTTGGTGCAGGAAACCACTTTTGCACTTGTATTAGTGTGGAAAAACACTTTTTGCACTTGTGATAGTGTTGAAAAACCACTTTTCGCACTTGTGTTAGTGTTGAAAAAGCACTTTTCGCACTCGTGTTAGTGTTGAAAAACCACTTTTCGCACTTGTGTTGGTGCAGGAAACCACTTTTGCACTTGTATTAGTGTGGAAAAAACACTTTTTGCACTTGTGATAGTGTTGAAAAACCACTTTTCACACTTGTGTTAGTGTTGCAAAACCACTTTTCGCACTTGTGTTGGTGCAGGAAACCACTTTTGCACTTGTATTAGTCTGGAAAAAACACTTTTTGCACTTGTGATAGTGTTGAAAAACCACTTTTCGCACTTGTGTTAGTGTTGCAAAACCACTTTTCACACTTGTGATAGTGTTGAAAAACCACTTTTCGCACTTGTGTTAGTGTTGAAAAACCACTTTTCACACTTGTGTTGGTGCAGGAAACCACTTTTGCACTTGTATTAGTGTGGAAAAAACACTTTTTGCACTTGTGATAGTGTTGAAAAACCACTTTTCGCACTTGTGTTCGTGTTGAAAAACCACTTTTCGCACTTGTGTTGGTGCAGGAAACCACTTTTGCACTTGTATTAGTGTGGAAAAAACACTTTTTGCACTTGTGATAGTGTTGAAAAACCACTTTTCGCACTTGTGTTAGTGTTGAAAAAGCACTTTTCGCACTCGTGCTAGTGGTGAAAAACCACTTTTCGCACTTGTGTTGGTGCAGGAAACCACTTTTGCACTTGTATTAGTGTGGAAAAACCACTTTTCGCACTTGTATTAGTGTTGAAAAACCACATTTCGCACTTGTGTTGGTGCAGGAAACCACTTTTGCACTTGTATTAGTGTGGAAAAAACACTTTTTGCACGTGTGATAGTGTTGAAAAACCACTTTTCGCACTTGTGATAGTGTTGAAAAACCACTTTTCGCACTAGTGTTAGTGTTGAAAAACCACTTTTCGCACTTGCGTTGGTGCAGGAAACCACTTTTCGCACTTGTGTTGGTGCAGGAAACCACTTTTGCACTTGTATTAGTGTGGAAAAAACACTTTTTGCACTTGTGATAGTGTTGAAAAACCACTTTTCGCACTTGTGTTAGTGTTGCAAAACGACTTTTCGCACTTGTGTTAGTGTTGAAAAACCACTTTTCGCACTTGTGTTGGTGCAGGAAACCACTTTTGCACTTGTATTAGTGTGGAAAAAACACTTTTTGCACTTGTGATAGTGTTGAAAAACCACTTTTCGCACTTGTGTTAGTGTTGAAAAACCACTTTTCGCACTTGTGTTAGTGTTGAAAAACCACATTTCGCACTTGTGTTGGTGCAGGAAACCACTTTTGCACTTGTTATAGTGTGGAAAAAACACTTTTTGCACTTGTGATAGTGTTGAAAAACCACTTTTCGCACTTGTGTTAGTGTTGCAAAACCACTTTTCGCACTTGTGTTAGTGTTGAAAAACCACTTTTCGCACTTGTGTTGGTGCAGGAAACCACTTTTGCACTTGTATTAGTGTGGAAAAAACACTTTTTGCACTTGTGATAGTGTTGAAAAACCACTTTCCGCACTTGTGTTAGTGTTGAAAAAGCACTTTTCGCACTCGTGTTAGTGTTGAAAAACCACTTTTCGCACTTGTGTTGGTGCAGGAAACCACTTTTGCACTTGTATTAATGTGGATAAAACACTTTTCACACTTGTGTTAGTGTTAAAAAACCACTTTTCGCACTTGTGTTAGTGTTGAAAAACCACTTTTCGCACTTGTGTTGGTGCAGGAAACCACTTTTGCACTTGTATTAGTGTGGAAAAAACACTTTTTGCACTTGTGATAGTGTTGAAAAAGCACTTTTCACACTCGTGTTAGTGTTGAAAAACCACTTTTCGCACTTGTGTTGGTGCAGGAAACCACTTTTGCACTTGTATTAGTGTGGAAAAAACACTTTTTGCACTTGTGATAGTATTGAAAAACCACTTTTCGCACTTGTGTTAGTGTTGAAAAAGCACTTTTCGCACTCGGGTTAGTGTTGAAAAACCACTTTTCGCACTTGTGTTGGTGCAGGAAACCACTTTTGCACTTGTATTAGTGTGGAAAAAACACTTTTTGCACTTGTGATAGTGTTGAAAAACCACTTTTCGCACTTGTGTTAGTGTTGAAAAACCACTTTTCGCACTTGTGTTGGTGCAGGAAACCACTTTTCACACTTGTGTTGGTGCAGGAAACCACTTTTGCACTTGTATTAGTGTGGAAAAAACACTTTTTGCACTTGTGATAGTGTTGAAAAACCACTTTTCGCACTTGTGTTAGTGTTGAAAAACCACTTTTCGCACTTGTGTTAGTGTTGAAAAACCACTTTTCGCACTTGTGTTAGTGTTGAAAAACCACTTTTCGCACTTGTGTTGGTGCAGGAAATCACTTTTGCACTTGTATTAGTGTGGAAAAAACACTTTTTGCACTTGTGATAGTGTTGAAAAAGCACTTTTCGCACTTGTGTTGGTGCAGGAAACCACTTTTGCACTTGTATTAGTGTGGAAAAAACACTTTTTGCACTTGTGATAGTATTGAAAAACCACTTTTCGCACTTGTGTTAGTGTTGAAAAAGCACTTTTCGCACTCGGGTTAGTGTTGAAAAACCACTTTTCGCACTTGTGTTGGTGCAGGAAACCACTTTTGCACTTGTATTAGTGTGGAAAAAACACTTTTTGCACTTGTGATAGTATTGAAAAACCACTTTTCGCACTTGTGTTAGTGTTGAAAAAGCACTTTTCGCACTCGGGTTAGTGTTGAAAAACCACTTTTCGCACTTGTGTTGGTGCAGGAAACCACTTTTGCACTTGTATTAGTGTGGAAAAAACACTTTTTGCACTTGTGATAGTGTTGAAAAACCACTTTTCGCACTTGTGTTAGTGTTGAAAAAGCACTTTTCGCACTCGTGTTAGTGTTGAAAAACCACTTTTCGCACTTGTGTTGGTGCAGGAAACCACTTTTGCACTTGTATTAGTGTGGAAAAAACACTTTTTGCACTTGTGATAGTGTTGAAAAACCACTTTTCACACTTGTGTTAGTGTTGCAAAACCACTTTTCGCACTTGTGTTGGTGCAGGAAACCACTTTTGCACTTGTATTAGTCTGGAAAAAACACTTTTTGCACTTGTGATAGTGTTGAAAAAGCACTTTTCGCACTCGTGTTAGTGTTGAAAAACCACTTTTCGCACTTGTGTTGGTCCAGGAAACCACTTTTGCACTTGTATTAGTGTGGAAAAAACACTTTTTGCACTTGTGATAGTGTTGAAAAACCACTTTTCGCACTTGTGTTAGTGTTGCAAACCACTTTTCGCACTTGTGTTGGTGCAGGAAACCACTTTTGCAATTGTATTAGTGTGGAAAAAACACTTTTTGCACTTGTGATAGTGTTGAAAAACCACTTTTCGCACTTGTGTTATTGTTGAAAAAGCACTTTTCGCACTCGGGTTAGTGTTGAAAAACCACTTTTCGCACTTGTGTTGGTGCAGTAAACCACTTTTGCACTTGTATTAGTGTGGAAAAAACACTTTTTGCACTTGTGATAGTGTTGAAAAACCACTTTTCGCACTTGTATTAGTGTTGAAAAACCACTTTTTGCACTTGTGTTAGTGTTGAAAAACCACTTTTCGCACTTGTGTTGGTGCAGGAAACCACTTTTGCACTTGTATTAGTGTGGAAAAACACTTTTTGCACTTGTGATAGTGTTGAAAAACCACTTTTCGCACTTGTGTTAGTGTTGAAAAAGCACTTTTCGCACTCGTGTTAGTGTTGAAAAACCACTTTTCGCACTTGTGTTGGTGCAGGAAACCACTTTTGCACTTGTATTAGTGTGGAAAAAACACTTTTTGCACTTGTGATAGTGTTGAAAAACCACTTTTCACACTTGTGTTAGTGTTGCAAAACCACTTTTCGCACTTGTGTTGGTGCAGGAAACCACTTTTGCACTTGTATTAGTCTGGAAAAAACACTTTTTGCACTTGTGATAGTGTTGAAAAACCACTTTTCGCACTTGTGTTAGTGTTGCAAAACCACTTTTCACACTTGTGATAGTGTTGAAAAACCACTTTTCGCACTTGTGTTAGTGTTGAAAAACCACTTTTCACACTTGTGTTGGTGCAGGAAACCACTTTTGCACTTGTATTAGTGTGGAAAAAACACTTTTTGCACTTGTGATAGTGTTGAAAAACCACTTTTCGCACTTGTGTTCGTGTTGAAAAACCACTTTTCGCACTTGTGTTGGTGCAGGAAACCACTTTTGCACTTGTATTAGTGTGGAAAAAACACTTTTTGCACTTGTGATAGTGTTGAAAAACCACTTTTCGCACTTGTGTTAGTGTTGAAAAAGCACTTTTCGCACTCGTGCTAGTGGTGAAAAACCACTTTTCGCACTTGTGTTGGTGCAGGAAACCACTTTTGCACTTGTATTAGTGTGGAAAAACCACTTTTCGCACTTGTATTAGTGTTGAAAAACCACATTTCGCACTTGTGTTGGTGCAGGAAACCACTTTTGCACTTGTATTAGTGTGGAAAAAACACTTTTTGCACTTGTGATAGTGTTGAAAAACCACTTTTCGCACTTGTGTTAGTGTTGCAAAACCACTTTTCGCACTTGTGTTAGTGTTGAAAAACCACTTTTCGCACTTGTGTTGGTGCAGGAAACCACTTTTGCACTTGTATTAGTGTGGAAAAAACACTTTTTGCACTTGTGATAGTGTTGAAAAACCACTTTTCGCACTTGTGTTAGTGTTGAAAAACCACTTTTCGCACTTGTGTTAGTGTTGAAAAACCACATTTCGCACTTGTGTTGGTGCAGGAAACCACTTTTGCACTTGTTATAGTGTGGAAAAAACACTTTTTGCACTTGTGATAGTGTTGAAAAACCACTTTTCGCACTTGTGTTAGTGTTGCAAAACCACTTTTCGCACTTGTGTTAGTGTTGAAAAACCACTTTTCGCACTTGTGTTGGTGCAGGAAACCACTTTTGCACTTGTATTAGTGTGGAAAAAACACTTTTTGCACTTGTGATAGTGTTGAAAAACCACTTTCCGCACTTGTGTTAGTGTTGAAAAAGCACTTTTCGCACTCGTGTTAGTGTTGAAAAACCACTTTTCGCACTTGTGTTGGTGCAGGAAACCACTTTTGCACTTGTATTAATGTGGAAAAAACACTTTTCACACTTGTGTTAGTGTTAAAAAACCACTTTTCGCACTTGTGTTAGTGTAGAAAAACCACTTTTCGCACTTGTGTTGGTGCAGGAAACCACTTTTGCACTTGTATTAGTGTGGAAAAAACACTTTTTGCACTTGTGATAGTGTTGAAAAAGCACTTTTCACACTCGTGTTAGTGTTGAAAAACCACTTTTCGCACTTGTGTTGGTGCAGGAAACCACTTTTGCACTTGTATTAGTGTGGAAAAAACACTTTTTGCACTTGTGATAGTATTGAAAAACCACTTTTCGCACTTGTGTTAGTGTTGAAAAAGCACTTTTCGCACTCGGGTTAGTGTTGAAAAACCACTTTTTGCACTTGTGTTGGTGCAGGAAACCACTTTTGCACTTGTATTAGTGTGGAAAAAACACTTTTTGCACTTGTGATAGTGTTGAAAAACCACTTTTCGCACTTGTGTTAGTGTTGAAAAACCACTTTTCGCACTTGTGTTGGTGCAGGAAACCACTTTTCACACTTGTGTTGGTGCAGGAAACCACTTTTGCACTTGTATTAGTGTGGAAAAAACACTTTTTGCACTTGTGATAGTGTTGAAAAACCACTTTTCGCACTTGTGTTAGTGTTGAAAAACCACTTTTCGCACTTGTGTTGGTGCAGGAAACCACTTTTGCACTTGTATTAGTGTGGAAAAACCACTTTTTGCACTTGTGATAGTGTTGAAAAACCACTTTTCGCACTTGTGTTAGTGTTGAAAAACCACTTTTCGCACTTGTGTTAGTGTTGAAAAACCACTTTTCGCACTTGTGTTAGTGTTGAAAAACCACTTTTCGCACTTGTGTTGGTGCAGGAAACCACTTTTGCACTTGTATTAGTGTGGAAAAAACACTTTTTGCACTTGTGATAGTGTTGAAAAAGCACTTTTCGCACTCGTGTTAGTGTTGAAAAACCACTTTTCGCACTTGTGTTGGTGCAGGAAACCACTTTTGCACTTGTATTAGTGTGGAAAAAACACTTTTTGCACTTGTGATAGTGTTGAAAAACCACTTTTCGCACTTGTGTTAGTGTTGCAAACCACTTTTCGCACTTGTGTTGGTGCAGGAAACCACTTTTGCAATTGTATTAGTGTGGAAAAAACACTTTTTGCACTTGTGATAGTGTTGAAAAACCACTTTTCGCACTTGTGTTATTGTTGAAAAAGCACTTTTCGCACTCGGGTTAGTGTTGAAAAACCACTTTTCGCACTTGTGTTGGTGCAGTAAACCACTTTTGCACTTGTATTAGTGTGGAAAAAACACTTTTTGCACTTGTGATAGTGTTGAAAAACCACTTTTCGCACTTGTATTAGTGTTGAAAAACCACTTTTTGCACTTGTGTTAGTGTTGAAAAACCACTTTTCGCACTTGTGTTGGTGCAGGAAACCACTTTTGCACTTGTATTAATGTGGAAAAACACTTTTTGCACTTGTGATAGTGTTGAAAAACCACTTTTCGCACTTGTGTTAGTGTTGAAAAAGCACTTTTCGCACTCGTGTTAGTGTTGAAAAACCACTTTTCGCACTTGTGTTGGTGCAGGAAACCACTTTTGCACTTGTATTAGTGTGGAAAAAACACTTTTTGCACTTGTGATAGTGTTGAAAAACCACTTTTCACACTTGTGTTAGTGTTGCAAAACCACTTTTCGCACTTGTGTTGGTGCAGGAAACCACTTTTGCACTTGTATTAGTCTGGAAAAAACACTTTTTGCACTTGTGATAGTGTTGAAAAACCACTTTTCGCACTTGTGTTAGTGTTGCAAAACCACTTTTCACACTTGTGATAGTGTTGAAAAACCACTTTTCGCACTTGTGTTAGTGTTGAAAAACCACTTTTCACACTTGTGTTGGTGCAGGAAACCACTTTTGCACTTGTATTAGTGTGGAAAAAACACTTTTTGCACTTGTGATAGTGTTGAAAAACCACTTTTCGCACTTGTGTTCGTGTTGAAAAACCACTTTTCGCACTTGTGTTGGTGCAGGAAACCACTTTTGCACTTGTATTAGTGTGGAAAAAACACTTTTTGCACTTGTGATAGTGTTGAAAAACCACTTTTCGCACTTGTGTTAGTGTTGAAAAAGCACTTTTCGCACTCGTGCTAGTGGTGAAAAACCACTTTTCGCACTTGTGTTGGTGCAGGAAACCACTTTTGCACTTGTATTAGTGTGGAAAAACCACTTTTCGCACTTGTATTAGTGTTGAAAAACCACATTTCGCACTTGTGTTGGTGCAGGAAACCACTTTTGCACTTGTATTAGTGTGGAAAAAACACTTTTTGCACGTGTGATAGTGTTGAAAAACCACTTTTCGCACTTGTGATAGTGTTGAAAAACCACTTTTCGCACTAGTGTTAGTGTTGAAAAACCACTTTTCGCACTTGCGTTGGTGCAGGAAACCACTTTTCGCACTTGTGTTGGTGCAGGAAACCACTTTTGCACTTGTATTAGTGTGGAAAAAACACTTTTTGCACTTGTGATAGTGTTGAAAAACCACTTTTCGCACTTGTGTTAGTGTTGCAAAACGACTTTTCGCACTTGTGTTAGTGTTGAAAAACCACTTTTCGCACTTGTGTTGGTGCAGGAAACCACTTTTGCACTTGTATTAGTGTGGAAAAAACACTTTTTGCACTTGTGATAGTGTTGAAAAACCACTTTTCGCACTTGTGTTAGTGTTGAAAAACCACTTTTCGCACTTGTGTTAGTGTTGAAAAACCACATTTCGCACTTGTGTTGGTGCAGGAAACCACTTTTGCACTTGTTATAGTGTGGAAAAAACACTTTTTGCACTTGTGATAGTGTTGAAAAACCACTTTTCGCACTTGTGTTAGTGTTGCAAAACCACTTTTCGCACTTGTGTTAGTGTTGAAAAACCACTTTTCGCACTTGTGTTGGTGCAGGAAACCACTTTTGCACTTGTATTAGTGTGGAAAAAACACTTTTTGCACTTGTGATAGTGTTGAAAAACCACTTTCCGCACTTGTGTTAGTGTTGAAAAAGCACTTTTCGCACTCGTGTTAGTGTTGAAAAACCACTTTTCGCACTTGTGTTGGTGCAGGAAACCACTTTTGCACTTGTATTAATGTGGATAAAACACTTTTCACACTTGTGTTAGTGTTAAAAAACCACTTTTCGCACTTGTGTTAGTGTTGAAAAACCACTTTTCGCACTTGTGTTGGTGCAGGAAACCACTTTTGCACTTGTATTAGTGTGGAAAAAACACTTTTTGCACTTGTGATAGTGTTGAAAAAGCACTTTTCACACTCGTGTTAGTGTTGAAAAACCACTTTTCGCACTTGTGTTGGTGCAGGAAACCACTTTTGCACTTGTATTAGTGTGGAAAAAACACTTTTTGCACTTGTGATAGTATTGAAAAACCACTTTTCGCACTTGTGTTAGTGTTGAAAAAGCACTTTTCGCACTCGGGTTAGTGTTGAAAAACCACTTTTCGCACTTGTGTTGGTGCAGGAAACCACTTTTGCACTTGTATTAGTGTGGAAAAAACACTTTTTGCACTTGTGATAGTGTTGAAAAACCACTTTTCGCACTTGTGTTAGTGTTGAAAAACCACTTTTCGCACTTGTGTTGGTGCAGGAAACCACTTTTCACACTTGTGTTGGTGCAGGAAACCACTTTTGCACTTGTATTAGTGTGGAAAAAACACTTTTTGCACTTGTGATAGTGTTGAAAAACCACTTTTCGCACTTGTGTTAGTGTTGAAAAACCACTTTTCGCACTTGTGTTAGTGTTGAAAAACCACTTTTCGCACTTGTGTTAGTGTTGAAAAACCACTTTTCGCACTTGTGTTGGTGCAGGAAATCACTTTTGCACTTGTATTAGTGTGGAAAAAACACTTTTTGCACTTGTGATAGTGTTGAAAAAGCACTTTTCGCACTTGTGTTGGTGCAGGAAACCACTTTTGCACTTGTATTAGTGTGGAAAAAACACTTTTTGCACTTGTGATAGTATTGAAAAACCACTTTTCGCACTTGTGTTAGTGTTGAAAAAGCACTTTTCGCACTCGGGTTAGTGTTGAAAAACCACTTTTCGCACTTGTGTTGGTGCAGGAAACCACTTTTGCACTTGTATTAGTGTGGAAAAAACACTTTTTGCACTTGTGATAGTATTGAAAAACCACTTTTCGCACTTGTGTTAGTGTTGAAAAAGCACTTTTCGCACTCGGGTTAGTGTTGAAAAACCACTTTTCGCACTTGTGTTGGTGCAGGAAACCACTTTTGCACTTGTATTAGTGTGGAAAAAACACTTTTTGCACTTGTGATAGTGTTGAAAAACCACTTTTCGCACTTGTGTTAGTGTTGAAAAAGCACTTTTCGCACTCGGGTTAGTGTTGAAAAACCACTTTTTGCACTTGTGTTGGTGCAGGAAACCACTTTTGCACTTGTATTAGTGTGGAAAAAACACTTTTTGCACTTGTGATAGTGTTGAAAAACCACTTTTCGCACTTGTGTTAGTGTTGAAAAACCACTTTTCGCACTTGTGTTGGTGCAGGAAACCACTTTTCACACTTGTGTTGGTGCAGGAAACCACTTTTGCACTTGTATTAGTGTGGAAAAAACACTTTTTGCACTTGTGATAGTGTTGAAAAACCACTTTTCGCACTTGTGTTAGTGTTGAAAAACCACTTTTCGCACTTGTGTTGGTGCAGGAAACCACTTTTGCACTTGTATTAGTGTGGAAAAACCACTTTTTGCACTTGTGATAGTGTTGAAAAACCACTTTTCGCACTTGTGTTAGTGTTGAAAAACCACTTTTCGCACTTGTGTTAGTGTTGAAAAACCACTTTTCGCACTTGTGTTAGTGTTGAAAAACCACTTTTCGCACTTGTGTTGGTGCAGGAAACCACTTTTGCACTTGTATTAGTGTGGAAAAAACACTTTTTGCACTTGTGATAGTGTTGAAAAAGCACTTTTCGCACTCGTGTTAGTGTTGAAAAACCACTTTTCGCACTTGTGTTGGTGCAGGAAACCACTTTTGCACTTGTATTAGTGTGGAAAAAACACTTTTTGCACTTGTGATAGTGTTGAAAAACCACTTTTCGCACTTGTGTTAGTGTTGCAAACCACTTTTCGCACTTGTGTTGGTGCAGGAAACCACTTTTGCAATTGTATTAGTGTGGAAAAAACACTTTTTGCACTTGTGATAGTGTTGAAAAACCACTTTTCGCACTTGTGTTATTGTTGAAAAAGCACTTTTCGCACTCGGGTTAGTGTTGAAAAACCACTTTTCGCACTTGTGTTGGTGCAGTAAACCACTTTTGCACTTGTATTAGTGTGGAAAAAACACTTTTTGCACTTGTGATAGTGTTGAAAAACCACTTTTCGCACTTGTATTAGTGTTGAAAAACCACTTTTTGCACTTGTGTTAGTGTTGAAAAACCACTTTTCGCACTTGTGTTGGTGCAGGAAACCACTTTTGCACTTGTATTAATGTGGAAAAACACTTTTTGCACTTGTGATAGTGTTGAAAAACCACTTTTCGCACTTGTGTTAGTGTTGAAAAAGCACTTTTCGCACTCGTGTTAGTGTTGAAAAACCACTTTTCGCACTTGTGTTGGTGCAGGAAACCACTTTTGCACTTGTATTAGTGTGGAAAAAACACTTTTTGCACTTGTGATAGTGTTGAAAAACCACTTTTCACACTTGTGTTAGTGTTGCAAAACCACTTTTCGCACTTGTGTTGGTGCAGGAAACCACTTTTGCACTTGTATTAGTCTGGAAAAAACACTTTTTGCACTTGTGATAGTGTTGAAAAACCACTTTTCGCACTTGTGTTAGTGTTGCAAAACCACTTTTCACACTTGTGATAGTGTTGAAAAACCACTTTTCGCACTTGTGTTAGTGTTGAAAAACCACTTTTCACACTTGTGTTGGTGCAGGAAACCACTTTTGCACTTGTATTAGTGTGGAAAAAACACTTTTTGCACTTGTGATAGTGTTGAAAAACCACTTTTCGCACTTGTGTTCGTGTTGAAAAACCACTTTTCGCACTTGTGTTGGTGCAGGAAACCACTTTTGCACTTGTATTAGTGTGGAAAAAACACTTTTTGCACTTGTGATAGTGTTGAAAAACCACTTTTCGCACTTGTGTTAGTGTTGAAAAAGCACTTTTCGCACTCGTGCTAGTGGTGAAAAACCACTTTTCGCACTTGTGTTGGTGCAGGAAACCACTTTTGCACTTGTATTAGTGTGGAAAAACCACTTTTCGCACTTGTATTAGTGTTGAAAAACCACATTTCGCACTTGTGTTGGTGCAGGAAACCACTTTTGCACTTGTATTAGTGTGGAAAAAACACTTTTTGCACGTGTGATAGTGTTGAAAAACCACTTTTCGCACTTGTGATAGTGTTGAAAAACCACTTTTCGCACTAGTGTTAGTGTTGAAAAACCACTTTTCGCACTTGCGTTGGTGCAGGAAACCACTTTTCGCACTTGTGTTGGTGCAGGAAACCACTTTTGCACTTGTATTAGTGTGGAAAAAACACTTTTTGCACTTGTGATAGTGTTGAAAAACCACTTTTCGCACTTGTGTTAGTGTTGCAAAACGACTTTTCGCACTTGTGTTAGTGTTGAAAAACCACTTTTCGCACTTGTGTTGGTGCAGGAAACCACTTTTGCACTTGTATTAGTGTGGAAAAAACACTTTTTGCACTTGTGATAGTGTTGAAAAACCACTTTTCGCACTTGTGTTAGTGTTGAAAAACCACTTTTCGCACTTGTGTTAGTGTTGAAAAACCACATTTCGCACTTGTGTTGGTGCAGGAAACCACTTTTGCACTTGTTATAGTGTGGAAAAAACACTTTTTGCACTTGTGATAGTGTTGAAAAACCACTTTTCGCACTTGTGTTAGTGTTGCAAAACCACTTTTCGCACTTGTGTTAGTGTTGAAAAACCACTTTTCGCACTTGTGTTGGTGCAGGAAACCACTTTTGCACTTGTATTAGTGTGGAAAAAACACTTTTTGCACTTGTGATAGTGTTGAAAAACCACTTTCCGCACTTGTGTTAGTGTTGAAAAAGCACTTTTCGCACTCGTGTTAGTGTTGAAAAACCACTTTTCGCACTTGTGTTGGTGCAGGAAACCACTTTTGCACTTGTATTAATGTGGATAAAACACTTTTCACACTTGTGTTAGTGTTAAAAAACCACTTTTCGCACTTGTGTTAGTGTTGAAAAACCACTTTTCGCACTTGTGTTGGTGCAGGAAACCACTTTTGCACTTGTATTAGTGTGGAAAAAACACTTTTTGCACTTGTGATAGTGTTGAAAAAGCACTTTTCACACTCGTGTTAGTGTTGAAAAACCACTTTTCGCACTTGTGTTGGTGCAGGAAACCACTTTTGCACTTGTATTAGTGTGGAAAAAACACTTTTTGCACTTGTGATAGTATTGAAAAACCACTTTTCGCACTTGTGTTAGTGTTGAAAAAGCACTTTTCGCACTCGGGTTAGTGTTGAAAAACCACTTTTCGCACTTGTGTTGGTGCAGGAAACCACTTTTGCACTTGTATTAGTGTGGAAAAAACACTTTTTGCACTTGTGATAGTGTTGAAAAACCACTTTTCGCACTTGTGTTAGTGTTGAAAAACCACTTTTCGCACTTGTGTTGGTGCAGGAA